>NC_059075.1:157632788-157715384 GCF_020497125.1 Mauremys mutica
GGTGCACGGGGCCGGGGCCCGGGGCGGACGGATACCTAGAGGGGGTGCACGGGGCCGGGGCCCGGGGCGGACGGATACCTAGAGGGGGTGCACGGGGCCGGGGCGGACGGATGCCTAGAGGGGGTGCACGGGGCCGGGGCGCGGGGCGGACGGATGCCTAGAGGGGGTGCACGGGGCCGGGGCGCGGGGCGGACGGATGCCTAGAGGGGGTGCACGGGGCCGGGGCCGGGGCGGATACCTAGAGGGGGTGCACGGGGCCGGGGCCCGGGGCGGACGGATGCCTAGAGGGGGTGCACGGGGCCGGGGCGGACGGATGCCTAGAGGGGGTGCACGGGGCCGGGGCGGACGGATGCCTAGAGGGGGTGCACGGGGCCGGGGCCGGGGCGGATGCCTAGAGGGGGTGCACGGGGCCGGGGCGCGGGGCGGAGGCCTAGAGGGGGTGCACGGGGCCGGGGCGGACGGATACCTAGAGGGGGTGCACGGGGCCGGGGCCGGGGCGGATGCCTAGAGGGGGTGCACGGGGCCGGGGCGGACGGATACCTAGAGGGGGTGCACGGGGCCGGGGCGTGGGGCGGACGGATGCCTAGAGGGGGTGCACGGGGCCGGGGCGGACGGATGCCTAGAGGGGGTGCACGGGGCCGGGGCGCGGGGCGGACGGATACCTAGAGGGGGTGCACGGGGCCGGGGCGGACGGATGCCTAGAGGGGGTGCACGGGGCCGGGGCGCGGGGCGGACGGATACCTAGAGGGGGTGCACGGGGCCGGGGCGGACGGATGCCTAGAGGGGGTGCACGGGGCCGGGGCGGACGGATACCTAGAGGGGGTGCACGGGGCCGGGGCGCGGGGCGGACGGATGCGTAGGGGAGGTTGGGGGGGGGGGGAGGCAGGTCTAAGACAAAGCCCCGAGTGTCAGACCTGGGCCTAAAAAATCACCCCAGGGAGAGCGCCCCGCTGGGGAGCATCCGGGCCGGGGGGGGGGCGGGGCGGGGCGCCCCGCTGGGGAGCATCCGGGCCGGGGGGGCGGGGCGGGGCGCCCCGCTGGGGAGCATCCGGGCCGGGGGGGCGGGGCGCTCAGCGGGCGATCACCCGGGAGGGGTGAGAGGCGCGGTACCTCCTCCCCCTAGGGGCTCCGCGGTCCCTTTAAGAAGCCGGAGGATCCATTTCCTCTTCTGCAGGCGTGACGCTTTACGACAGCACCAATCTCCGTGACGTCAGCACAGCGCGGAGGCGCATGCGCTTTTCCTGGCCGTGACGTACCCCCCGCGGCCCCGCACTCAGTGCAGTAACGTTGGGTCCTCCACCTCCGCACAGAGCGGCGGCGCGGTGACGCCAGGGCGACCATTTTCGAACTGGGCAAAAACTGCCCTTAAAGGGGGAAGCGGCCCGAGGACCGGACCGGCTGCATGAACCCGGGGGCTGTTTGAAGAGCTGCTGGGCCCCACCCCCACACCTCCCCCAGTGATCACCCCACCCCCCGCCAGTGCACCCCCACACCCACTCCAGTGATCACCCCACCCCCTGCCAGTGCACCCCCACACACACCCCAGTGCGCCTGTAATCACCCCCCACCAGTGCACCCCTGTAACCGCCCCAGTGATCACCCCATCCCAAACCCACCCCCGGCCAGTGCACCCCCCACGATCGCCCCACCCCCCCGCCAGTGCACCCCCACACCCACCTCAGTGTGCCTGTAATCACACCCCACCAGTGCACCCCTGTAACTGCCCCAGTGATCACCCCATCCCAAACCCACCCCCGGCCAGTGCACCCCCCACGATCGCCCCACCCCCCCGCCAGTGCACCCCCCACCCCCACTCCAGTGATCACCCCACCCCCTGCCAGTGCACCCACACACACCCCAGTGTGCCTGTAATCACCCCCCACCAGTGCACCCCTGTAACCGCCCGTGATCACCCCATCCCAAACCCACTCCCAGCCAGTGCACCCCCCACCCCCACGATCACCCCACCCCATGCCAGTGCACCCCCACACCTGCCCCAGTGATCACAGCACCCCAAGCCCAACCCACCCCTGGCCAGTGCACACCCACCCCCACCCCAGTGTGCCTGTAATCACCCCCCACCAGTGCACCCCTGTAACCGCCCCCGTGATCAGCCTGTGCCAAATCCACCCCCTGCCAGTGCACCCACACACACCCCAGTGTGCCTGTAATCACCCCCCACCAGTGCACCCCTGTAACCGCCCCCGTGATCAGCCTGTGCCAAATCCACCCCCTGCCAGTGCACCCCCATACCCACCCCAGTGTGCCTGTAATCACACCCACCCCCTGCCAGTGCACCCCTATAACTGCCCCAGTGATCACCCTGCCCCAAACCCACCCCATTGCACCCCTGTGATCACTCCACCCCCCTGCCCCATCTCCTGGCTCCTCTCTGAGCAATGCATCCCCCCAGGGGCTGCTGCCATCTCCCTTCCCATCCCTCTGCCTCTGGGCCCCAGCCTCAGGCCTGCCCCAGAACCATGGGAAGAGACCCAGTGCCCCATGGGACATGGGGTTCCAGGGACCCCATTGCCTTGCCGGTAATAATACATCTCTCATGATACACCACAGAGGGGCAAGCCCTCTGCAGCATGGGCTATGTAGTCCAACCAGCAAGCCAGGCCAGCTAAACAATTCCCATCGGGCCCCAGGGCCTCCCAGGATGCACCACCTCCTTGATCCACATGCATCATGGGAGATGTAGTCCCACAGGAACAAGGGACTCAGACAGGTGGAGGCAGGGATGCATTATGGGGGATTCAGAGTAGCAGCCGTGTTAGTCTGTATCCGCAAAAAAAACAGGAGTACTTGTGGCACCTTAAAGACTAACAAATTTATTTTAGCATGAGCTTTCGTGAGCTAAAGCTCACTTCTTCGCATCCGAAGAAGTGAGCTTTAGCTCACGAAAGCTCATGCTAAAATAAATTTGTTAGTCTTTAAGGTGCCACAAGTACTCCTGTTTTTATTATGGGGGATGTAGTTCGCCCTCCAGCTCCCCGTCTCCTCAGCCACATGGCACTAGCCCACCATGGGAGATGGAGTCTGGCCTGGGAACCCTGCCTAGGACACGCCATGGTGCATGATGGGATACGCAGTCCTAACCAAGCTGGTGACAGCTCCCACAATGCATTGTGGCAGCTTCCGGATGCGCCCCAGGGAAGAACCAGACAAACGGGGTGAATTTAAATAAATTTGTTTTGCCTTTAATCTGCGGCAGCCCCGAGCCGCAGCTCGCTGGGGCCGGAACAACAAACCGGGACGACCGTCGTCAAACCGGCACGGGGGGGCCAGGGGCTGGGCCTCCCCATGGATCCCACCGGCTCCGCGCTGCGCCGCGGTGAGTCTTCGGGGGGGTCCTGGCCCTCCCCCGCCTGGCTCACAGCGACAGCCCCCGTTTAACCCTTGCCGTCCAGGGGGTCAGCGTAGACCGTGACTCTGCTGGGAGCTGAGGGAGAGGGAGGGCGGAAAACGGGGTTAGGGAGCTCACCATTCCACAGCACCCCCGAGACTGGGGGAGGGAGCCAGGAGTCCGGGCTGGATCCCCATGGTGCCCCCCGCCCCCGGTGCAGGGGAAGGGGACCCAGGTCCCGTTTCGAACGCAGCCAAGAAGCCCTTGTGCGCACAGAGGCACTGCCGGCCACTGGGGGTTCTGCACACAGCTGGGCCCGGCACCACCCCACCCATCCCCGCAGCCAGGGGGGCTTGGGACGGTCAGGGGGGGACCCCTGCAGAACTGGGGGGCACCAGGGACACCCTCACCTTGTCTGTGCAGCTTCCATATATGATCCCATGCTGGGGAGACAAGAGGAGGGAGGTTAGACCAGGAGAGTCAAGCCCAGGCGCCCCCCCGACACTAGGGGGCAGCACCCCCAAGTCTGATCAGCCCCCCACCTCGCCCTCCAACACACACTGAGACCACAGAGTGACACACTTCAGCCCTCCCCCTTCCCCCCAGGGGTCGCTCTGCCACCACGCTGCTCCCAGCTCAGGGCTTCTTGACAGCCTAAAGGTACATTGCTCCCCCCAGCCCCGCTGGTGCCCCTCACTCCCGCCCGCAGCCCCCCAGCCCCCCCGGTGCCCCTCACTCCCGCCCGCAGCCCCTGCCCCCCCCAGCTCTGCCGGTGCCCCTCACTCCCGATCCGCAGCTCCTGCCCCCCGCAGCTCTGCCGGTGCCCCTCACTCCCGACCCGCAGCCCCTGCCCCCCCCAGCTCTGCCGGTGCCCCTCACTCCCGATCCGCAGCTCCTGCCCCCCGCAGCTCTGCCGGTGCCCCTCACTCCCGATCCGCAGCCCCTGCCCCCCGCAGCCCTGCCGGTGCCCCTCACTCCCGACCCGCAGCCCCTGCCCCCCCCCAGGCCTGCCGGTGCCCCTCACTCCCGACCCGCAGCCCCTGCCCCCCCCAGCACTGCCGGTGCCCCTCACTCCCGACCCGCAGCCCCTGCCCCCCCCAGCCCTGCCGGTGCCCCTCATTCCCGACCCGCAGCCCCTGCCCCCCCCCAGCCCTGCCGGTGCCCCTCACTCCCGCCCGCAGCCCCCTGCTCCCCAGCCCTGCCGGTGCCCCTCACTCCCGCCCGCAGCCCCTGCCCCCCCCAGCCCCGCCGGTGCCCCTCACTCCCACCCGCAGCCCCTGCCCCCCCCCGCTCTGCCGGTGCCCCTCCCTCCCGACCCGCAGCCCCCTGCACCCCAGCCCTGCCGGTGCCCCTCACTCCCGACCCGCAGCCCCTGCACCCCCCAGCCCCGCCGGTGCCCCTCACTCCCGCCTGCAGCCCCGGCCCCCCCCAGCCCCGCCGGTGCCCCTCACTCCCGCCCGCAGCCCCTGCCAGCCCAGCCCTGCCCCCCCCCAGCCCCGCCGGTGCCCCTCACTCCCGATCCGCAGCCCCTACCCTCCGCAGCTCTGCCAGTGCCCCTCACTCCCGACCCGCAGCCCCTGCCCCCCCCAGCCCCGCCAGTGCCCCTCACTCCCAACCCGCAGCCCCTGCCCCCCCCAGCCCTGCCGGTGCCCCTCACTCCCGACCCGCAGCCCCTCCCAGCCCAGCCCTCACCTTCCGCATGATAGTCCCGCGCCTCCTCCCAGTCCTCGTGGCTCATGTGTTGCCAGCAGTCCCGGCTGTGCCCTGTGGCGGGCGCCGTTTGCTCCCGGCCGGGGGGCTGCCCGGCGCCCGGCTCGTTGATGAAGCACAGCCCCCACTGGTTCTGGAAGATGGCCCCGAGCGCCGGGGAGCCGTTGGGCAGCGGGCCGGCGGTGCGCAGGGCGGAGGCTGGCACCCGGGCCGGCTGGCGCTCCAGGTTCTCCTTCAGCTTGCTGGCGTAGCTGATCTTGGGCAGGGTGCGGGCGCGGCTGCTGTCCACGGGGAACGCCGGCGGCGGGCGGAACAGGGCCCACGGCTCCGGCGCCTTCTCGGCGTCCTGCGGGGCTTGGCCGGCGCGCTCTGGGCTGCGGGGGGGCTCAGGGAGGGGGCGCCGGCGGAAAGCCCAGCCCCCCCGCCCCTCCCCGGGGCCGTGCCCATTGGCGCTGGGCCCCCACTCCTTGGCCCCGGGGCGGTAGCTCCGGCGGTGGGCGGCGGGGAAGGGCCGGGGGTGGGGGTGGTAGCGGTGAGGGTAGCGGGGGGGGGCGGGCGGCCCCGCCTCGCGCTCCGACAGCTGCAGGTTGCGGATGTTGAGGGTGTTGGAGGGGCTCAGGGGGGCACCTCCCTCCGCAGCCTCCGGGCCGTGGCCGTTGGCCTCCCAGGTGCCTGCGGGAGCAGACGGGGGGTGAGCAGGACGCCTGGGTTCCAGGCTCGCCCTGTCCCACACCAAGCTTCAGGACTCCTGGGTTCCCCCCGCTTGAGAACCACCCCCGTCCCCCCGTCCCCTCTTCCACCAGAACCCGGCACCCGCGGGCTGGGCACGGGGCACTGCCCGGCCTGGCAGTGTGCCCACCTCTGGGGGGCTGGACAGCGCTTTGCTCTGGCGCCGGCAGGAGGGAAGGGGGGGAGCCCTCCCCCTGCCCGTCCCCCCCGGCTCCCTCTCCCCGCCCATCCCTGCCCCCTCCCGCCCGGCTCCCCCCGCCCGTCCCTGCCTTCCCCCGGCTTCCCCTGCCCGCCCGGTCCTCCGGGGCTCCCCCTGCCCGTCCCTGCCCCCTTCCCCCCCAGGTTCCCCCTGCCCATCCCTGCCCCGTCCCGCCCGGCTCCCCCCGCCCGTCCCTGCCTTCCCCCGGCTCCCTCCACCCGTCCCTGCCTTCCCCCGGCTTCCCCTGCCCGTCCCTGCCCCTTCCCCCCCCGGCTTCCCCTGCCCCTCCCTGCCCCCTCCCCCCGGCTTCCCCTGCCCGCCCGTCCCTCCCCCCAGCTCCCTCCATCCGTCCCTGCCTTCCCCTGGCTCCCTCCACCCGACCCTGCCTTCCCCAGGCTTCCCCCGCCCGTCCCTGCCCCCTTCCCCCGGCTTCCCCCACCCATCCCTGCCCCCTTCCCATCCCTGCCCCCTCCCCCCGGCTTCCCCTGCCCACCCGGTCCTCCGGGGCTCCCCCTGCCCGTCCCTGCCCCCTTCCCCCCCCGGTGCCCCCTGCCCATCCCTCCCCGGCTCCCCTGCCCATCCCTCCCCTCCCTCCCGGGCTCCCCTCCCTATCCCTCCCCTCCCTCCCGGGCTCCCCTCCCTCTCCTCTCTCCCGGGCTCCCCTGCCCATCCCTCCCTCCCCCCGCTGGTGCCCCCTGCCCATCCCTCCCGGCCTCCCCCGCCCAGCCCCCCCGGGCGCCCCGCCCTCCCGGGCTCCCCTGCCCATCCCTCCCTCCCCCCCTGGTGCCCCCTGCCCATCCCTCCCCGGCTCCCCTGCCCATCCCTCCCGGGCTCCCCTCCCTCCCGGGCTCCCCTGCCCATCCCTCCCTCCCCCCCCTGGTGGCCCCGGCCCATCCCTCCCGGGCTCCCCTGCCCATCCCTCCCGGGCTCCCCTCCCTCCCGGGCTCCCCTGCCCATCCCTCCCGTCCCTCCCGGGCTCCCCTGCCCATCCCTCCCCGGCTCCCCTGCCCATCCCTCCCGGGCTCGCCTGCCCATCCCGCCCTCCCCCTCGCTCCCGGGCCCCCCTGCCCATCCCTCCCCGCGCTCCCGGGTGCCCCCTGCCCCTCCCTCCCAGGCTCCCCTGCCCATCCCTCCCCTCCCTCCCGGGCTCCCCTGCCCCTCCCTCCCCCTGCCCCACCCTCACTGCAGCACGGCGCCCCCTGGCTCTGTGCTGGGTGCCTGCTCAGGCCTGCTGGCAGGGGGAGGGTTAAACCAGCCAAGGGGGCAGCTGGACCCCACCCAGGCAGGGACAGGCAGGAAATCTGGGCAACCCCCGCCCCAGCTGGCTGCCAGCCCCCAAATCTCTAACCACCATGCCCGCTTTAACAGATTGGGCTCACCTCCCTGCACCCCCCAATATCCTGGATACTCCCACCTGCTGTGCCCCCGCCTCCTAGTACTGGGGTACCCCCTCCTCCAGGGAGCACCCCATTACTCCTGCTGAGATGGGCAAGGCCAGGGCACATGGGCACCCTATGGGGGGCCCCTTCCTTCCACAAGTACAGGGGATACAGGTGGGAGGAACACGGGGGGCTCAGCGGGGGGAACGAGTGGATACAGGGAGTGGGAATGGGGCCTTGGTGGAGGATACAGGGAGGAGGCACACGGGGTCCTTGGCTGTGGGGATACGGGCAGGGAGCTCACGGGGGCTCGGCAGGGGATTATGGGGGGCTCGGCGGTGGGGATACGGGCGGGGGGCACACGGGCTCGGCAGGGGACACAGGGGGACAATGGGGGGCTCGGCAGGGGATTATGGGGGGCTCGGCGGGGGGGATAAGGGCGGGGGGCACACGGGCTCGGCAGGGGACACAGGGGGACAATGGGGGGCTCGGCAGGGGATTATGGGATGCTCGGCGGGGGGGATACGGGCGGGGGGCACACGGGCTCGGCAGGGGACACGGGGACAATGGGGGGCTCCGGGGGACTCGGCAGGGGATTATGGGGGGCTCGGCGGGGGGCACACGGGCTCGGCAGGGGACACAGGGGGACAATGGGGGGCTGCGGGGGGCTCGGCAGGGGACACAGGGGGGCTGCGGGGGGCTCGCCGTGGGTACCTGCTGGGAGGCGGTTGGTGAGGTTGTGCAGCTGCCCCTCCAGCCCCTCGGGTCGGCACTTCTCCTTCTTCAGCCCCAGCAGCCGCGGCTCTGGCTCGGGGTCGCGGTTCTCGTCTATCCCCAGCTCCTCCTTCTGCATGGCCCCGCCCCACGCACCTGCCCTGCCGCGGAACTGCCCCACGGGACCCCTGCCCCACGGAGCCTGGCCACCCCGGAGAGCCCCTGGCGCCCACAACACAGCCCCCTCCCCACTACCTCTCGCGGGGAACTTAATACACCCTGCCCCCCCGTGCACCCCGGAGAGCTCCCAGCACAGCCCCCACCTCCCTATATACCTGAGCCCCCAGCACAGCCCCGTGCTCCCCAGACCCCCCCGCCCCTAGACCCCCCCAGCACAGCTCCCCGCCCCCGTGCTCCCCAGACCCCCCCGCCCCTAGACCCCCCCAGCACAGCCCCCCGCCCCCGTGCTACCCAGACCCCCCCGCCCCTAGAACCCCCCCAGCACAGCCCCCCGCCCCCGTGCTCCCCACACCCCCCCGCCCCTAGACCCCCCCCAGCACAGCCCCCCGCCCCCGTGCTCCCCAGACCCCCCCGCCCCTAGACCCCCCCCCAGCACAGCCCCCCGCCCCAGACACCCCTCAGCCCAGCTCCGCCCTCCACCTGCCCTGGCCCCCGCCCCGCGCCGCTCGCTCCAGGCCCCGCGCGCTCCCAGCAGCCCGGCACATTCACCCTGGCCCCGCCACGTGATCCTCCCCCGACCCGGAACCCCCTCCCTGCGTCACATGACCGCCCGGCGCCGAGCCAGGCCCCGGCCACGTGACCTGGCCGCCCAACCCACCTCCGTCATGTGAGCGGCCCGAAATCATGTGATCCTTATTGTCCCCGCCCCCACACCGAACTGCTCACGTGACTCGCTCCTTCCCCGGCCTCAACCACTGGATTTGCAGATACCCGCAGAGCCCAAAGGCAGAGACCGCCCGCGGCGCCCGGCAGTGCCCCCGCCCGCCCCCTCCCCGGGCCCCCGCCCTCCCGCTCCTTGGGGCACCGCCCGCCCCCTCCTCGCGCCCCCGCCCGCCCCCTCCCCGGGGCACCGCCCGCCCCCTCGGGCCCCCGCCCGCCCCCTCCCCGGGGCACCGCCCTCCCCGGCACCTGCCGCCCCCTCCTCGTGCCCCCGCCCGCCCCCTCCTCGGGGCACCGCCCGCCTCCTCGGGCCCCCGCCCGCCCCAGGGCACTGGCTGCCCCCTCCTCATGCCCCCGCCCGCCCCGGCATCCGTAGCCTTCTTGGGCCATCGCCCGCCCCGGGGCACCGCCGCGGTGTCCGCAGCCTCCTCCTCGGGCCACCACTCGCCCCTGGGAATCACCGCAGTGTCCACCTCCTCCTCGGGCCACCGGGCGCTGCCCAGCAGTGCCCCTGACCACTTGCCCCGGGGCACTGCCGCAGTGTCCGCCTCCTCCTTGGACGACCGGGCGGTGCCCTCCGGCGACTGGCCCCGACTGCTCGCCCCAGGGCACTGCCGTATTTTCTGCCTCCTCCTTGGGTGACCGGGCGGTGTCCGCTGGCGTCTGCCCCCAATTGGTCGCCCAGGACAGCACTGTGTTGGCATCTGTCTTCTCCTTGGCTGACCGGGGCAGTATCACATTGGCACCTGTCCCTGATTGGTTGCCCAAAACAGTGCTGCTTTAGCGTCTCTTACCTCATTGGTCAATTGTGCAGTACTACATTGACATCTGGTCCCTGATTGGTCACCCAGGATTGCACTGTGTTGGCATCTGTCCTCTCATTGGCTGACCAGGGCAGTACCATGTTGGCATCTGTCACGGATTGTTCTGTGTTAGCCTCTGCCTTCTAATTGGGTAACTGATTTTCTCCATATTCTTGTCTGACCCCTGACTGCTCACCCAGGATGACATTGGCTTGGTGTCGCTCTTCCCATTGATCAATTGACATCTCCCCTGATTGGTTGCTCAAGATGGTGGTGGTGGTACCATGATGGCATCTGTCCCTTGACTGGCTCATGATGCCACTGGGTTGGTATCTGTTACCTCAGTAACTGTTTGGGAAAGGGACAGCTCAGTGGTTTGAGCACTGGCCTGCTAAACTCAGGGTTGTGAGTTCAATCCTTGAAGAGGCCGCTTAGGGATCTGGGGCAAAAAATTGGTCCTGCTAGTGAAGGCAGGGGGCTGGACTCAAGGTCCCTTCCAGTTCTAGGAGATTGGTATATCTCCAATTATTTTTTATTCATTTATTTTGGTGTTGTGGTCCATCTCCTCAATAGGTGCCTGGAGCAGCTCTGCACTCATGTGTCTTCCCTAGGTCAGTGTTTCTTCCTGTCTTGAGCACTTGGAACAGCATCTGACTGACAACGGCAACTCTACATTGGCATCTGCCCCTGATTGGTCACTGAAGATGGTGGTGGGCTGGCATCTCTCCCCTCGCTGGATGTGGGAGCTGCTGACGGCAGCTGGCTGGCATCTCTCTCCTTGCCGGGCAGGGCCATTGACACCCAGTTGGCATCTATTTCCTCAATGGGCAGGGAAGCTATTGGTAGTGCCGCCAGGCTGCCATCTCTACTCTGACTGGGCAGGGCCATAATGCCCTGTTGGTGTCTCCCCCATGACTGGACACAGGGGATGTCGGCGGTGCCGGGCAGTATCTCTCCCCTCGGCAGCGCTGGGCTTGGCACCATCTCTCCCTTCAGTGTCTGTCCTCTGGGTCTGTCTCCCTCAGGCCGACATCTCTCTGCCCCGGGCCGGCGTCTCTCTCTGCCCTGGGCCAAGCCAGGCCAGCCTCTCTCTGCCTCGGGCCGGGCCAGCGTCTCTCTGCCCTGGGTCGGGCCAGCGTCTCTCTCTGCCCTGGGCTGATGTCTCTCTCCCCTGGGCCAAGCCAGGCCAGCGTCTCTCTGCCCCGGGCCGGGCCAGGCTGGCATCTCTCTGCCCCGGGCCGGGCAGGTGTCTCTCTCCCCTGGGCCAAGCCAGGCCAGCGTCTCTCTGCCCTGGGCCAAGCCAGGCCAGCGTCTCTCTGCCCTGGGCCAAGCCAGGCCGGCGTCTCTCTGCCCTGGGCCAAGCCAGGCCGGCGTCTCTCTGCGCCGGGCCGGGCCGGCGTCTCTCTGCCCTGGGCCAAGCCAGGCCGGCGTCTCTCTGCCCCGGGCCAAGCCAGGCCAGCGTCTCTCTGCCCTGGGCCAAGCCAGGCCAGCGTCTCTCGGCCCCGGGCCGGGCCGGCGTCTGGCAGTGCCTGGTAGTGGGAGGCCGGCCGGCCGGCCTTGTGGGGGTCACCCTGACTGGGGGGTGTGGGGGCTGGGAGCTGCCTCCCTTCCCCTCAACATGCGCCTTTGGCCGCCATTTTGTTCCTTCGCCCGCCCTGCCCCTACCTCGACCGCATTTGAAAAGCGCGCGCTACACGTGGGCAACGGTCCTAACGTTTGCGGACCGCAGGAAACAGAATGCGCATGCGTCGCACGGGACTCTGGCCGCTTTCCAAGTGTGGCAGCCCACTTGCGTTATGCGCATGCGCCCAGTGATAAGGTTTCCCCGCCTTCTCCCCTACGTTAAGAGCATGCGCACCATTCTCTCGAAACCCTGATGATGTTATGCGCGCGCTCCCTGGCCTTATCCGCCTGGCTTTGCGTTGTGCACATGCGCAGGAGGAGGACTTTCGTGCCCGGAGACCTCCCCGCTCCTTTCCCCCGCCGCCCAGTTAATTGTTTTGCGCATGCGCTGACTCGGAAACGCAGCTACCGTCTTTCCCTTGCGCATGCGCATCAATGGACCCGCCTTCTAGGGGTTGGGCGCGGTCGGGTACCCGGATCAACATGCCAGGCCCGGCGCGCATGCGCGGTGCGGGTCTCTCTGGCTGAGTGCGGCGAGGAACTGGCCTGGCGGGCGGCGCTGGGAGCTGGGTGGGGGGAGCAGGGAGGGGCCGGGCCTCGTCCCACCCCCCGCACGGGGCGGGCAGGGCAGGTGAGAGCGGCGGCGCGGGCCAGCGGTCAAAGGGCAGGGGGCGGGGCCGTGGGCAGAGGGTGAGGGTCAAAGGGCAGGGGGGCGGGGCCATGGGCAGAGGGTGGGGGTGAGGGTCAAAGGGCGGGGTGGGCAGGGCCGTGGGCAGAGGGTGAGGGTCAAAGGGCAGGGGCCGTGGGCAGAGGGTGGGGGTGAGGGTCAAAGGGCAGGGAGAGGGCGGGGCCGTGGGCAGAGGGTGGGGGTGAGGGTCAAAGGGCAGGGGGCGGGGCCCTGGGCTGAGGGTGGGGGTGAGGGTCAAAGGGCGGGGGGGGCAGGGCCGTGGGCAGAGGGTGAGGGTCAAAGGGCAGGGGCCGTGGGCAGAGGGTGGGGGTGAGGGTCAAAGGGCAGAGATCTCCTAGGGCTAGGGGTCAGCCCCTTACCAGAGGGGCCGATTCTGCGGGGGCGGGGGTACACCCAGGTAAGGCCGTGTTTACACTTACGAGCGCCCAGGAGCACAGCTGCACTGGCAGCCGCGCGGTTGTGGGAGCGCACGTGGGGTCGCGTTACGCCACCGATGTAATAAAAGCAGCTCAACAAGCAGCCGTACCGGTGTCAGGGGCAACTGTCTCCCACCGATGTAGCGCTGAGCACACAAGCGTTTATGCCGACAAAAGTTACATCGCTGGGGGGGGGGTCTTTTCACACCCTTGAGCGACATAAGTGCTAGTGTAGACACGGCCTAACTGGGGTCGGGGGCAAATGTCACGTCAGCCAAGCTGGACACAGGGAGCATAAGTGGGGAGTGGGGTCCGGATATGGGGAGAGGATCTCGATTCATCCTCTTCCGCTTTTCCCATCCCTCCCTGCTGCAGGTGGAGATGTCGGCTGAGGCCACGACAGCCCCGCTCCCAGCCTCCGAGGCCTGCGCCCCCGTGGTGCCCACGCAGCATCAGCCGACAGGGGGAGCAGTGGGTGTGACCTTTGACCTAAAGCCCTTGAATCCCAGCAGCAAGTACGTGAAGTTGAACGTGGGGGGGTCCCTGCACTACACCACAGTGCAGACCCTCACCAAGCAGGACACCATGCTCAAGGCCATGTTCAGCGGGAGAATGGAAGTGCTCACTGACAGCGAAGGTACCTACCCTACTCTCTGCAGCACCCCTGATGGGAGAGGCCGAGGCTGGAGTAGCCGGGAGCTCCCTCCATACCCAGGGCTCCAGCCCTACTCCCCACCGCGCCCTCTGCTGGGAGAGGCCCTACATCCTTTTGTCTCTTCCCCTCTTCAGGCTGGATCCTGATCGACCGCAGCGGGCGTCATTTCGGCACCATCCTCAACTACCTGCGGGATGGCTCTGTCTCGCTCCCCGAGTCGCAGCGGGAGCTGGAGGAGGTGCTGTCCGAGGCACGGTACTACCTCATCCAGGGCCTGGTGGAGGACTGCCAGCTCGCTCTGCAGGTAGGGACCCGGTGGGGGCTCTGGGATTCTCCTGCTGTGGGTGTAGGGACACCTGGGGGCAGGGCTATGCCATGGGGATGGGGTCACTAGAGGAGTCATGGTGACAGGAGGCTGCAGTGACCGTGCTGATCTCTGTTCGTCCTAGCAAAAGAGCGATGCCTATGACCCTCTGTGTCTCATTCCCATGGTGACATCCCCCAAGGAGGAGCAGCAGATCATCTCCAGCTGCTCCAAGGTGAGACAAGTGGGCAGGGCCTCCCTTGTTGGCCTTTCCAGCCCCCCCAGGATCACCCTCTGCGCTGACACCTCCCAGCCTTCTCCCTCCCCTTTGGCACGAAGTTACGCTGAGCGACCGGTACAAATCCAGCCTCATTTCCTGTCTCTCGGTTTTTTTCCAGCCAGTGGTGAAATTGTTGCATAACAGAAGTAACAACAAGTATTCGTATACCAGGTAATCCAACGCTCCTGACCCATTCCCTGCAGCACCCCCCTGGTGGGAGAGGCCGGGGCTGGAGAAGAAGTGAGCTCCCCCCAGCCCGTGCCCCTCCCCCTCTCCACAGCGCTTCCTGCTGTGAGAGGCCGAGGCTGGAGTAGAAGTGAGCTCCCCCCAGCCTGTGCCCCTCCCCCTCCCCACAGCGCCCCCTGCTGGGAGAGGCCGGGGCTGGAGAAGAAGTTAACTCCCCCCAGCCTGTGCCCCTCCCCCTCCCCACAGCGCCCCCTGCTGGGAGAGGCCGGGGCTGGAGAAGAAGTGAGCTACCCCCAGCCTGTGCCCCTCCCCCTCCCCACAGCGCCCCCTGCTGGGAGAGGCCGGGGCTGGAGAAGAAGTGAACTCCCCCCAGCCTGTGCCCCTCCCCCTCCCCACAGCGCCCCCTGCTGGGAGAGGCCGGGGCTGGAGTAGAAGTGAGCTCCCCCCACTCCGTGCCCCACCCCCGCCCCAGATCACCTCCTCCTGGGAGAGGCTGGGGCTGAAGTAGCCAGGAGCTCCCCTAGAGCCAGTGCTCCTGCCCCACTGCCCAGACCACCCCCTGCTGGGCTGGAGGACCTGGGAGCCCTCCCCACCCACGAGGTCTCTTCTCCGCAGTAACTCGGACGATAACCTGCTGAAGAACATTGAGCTGTTTGACAAGCTGGCGCTGCGCTTCAATGGGCGGGTCCTCTTCATCAAGGACGTGCTGGGGGACGAGATCTGCTGCTGGTCCTTCTATGGGCAGGGCCGCAAAATCGCCGAGGTCTGCTGCACCTCCATCGTCTACGCCACCGAGAAGAAACAGACCAAGGTACCCCGGGCCCTTACAATGTTAGCACATGGTTCCTAGGCAGTGTGGGTGGCCCCCCTCTATCTGCTGTCACATGGACTCTTGGTATGATCCAGCACCCCTTGTCACCTTCACATTTGGTATGATCCAATGCTATCAGAGCAGTCCCCTCTTCTCCAGTCATATGCACACTTGATATGGTCCAACATCATGTGGGTACCCCCCTGCATCATACTTTCACTTGGTATAGTCCTAGTGGTCCCCTCTCCTTGGTCACATGGGCACTTGGTATGGTCCAATGCCACCAGCTGGTTCCCCCCATCTGTGGTTTTATTTGGTATGTTCCATGGGTAGCCCACTATACTTGGTATATTCCAAGACAACATGTGACTTTTCTCTCCCCCTCCCCACCTCCATGCTTGGTAGCTTCCAAGGTCACATGGGCACTTGCTGGTGGGATTCTTTGAAGCTGTGGGGGGCGTGGCTTGTAAAGCAGCCCCGCCCCTAGGCCCAGCCTGACCTCTGACCCCCACAGGTGGAGTTCCCCGAGGCCCGGATCTTCGAGGAGACCCTGAACATTCTGATCTACGAGACCCCGCGGGTCCCCGACAAGGCGCTCCTGGAAGCGACGGGCGGGGCAGCCGGAGGAGGGGGCGGCCCGCACCGGGCTGACGAGGAGGATGGGCGGGAGCACCGGGTCCGGCGCATCCATGTCAGGCGCCACATCATGCATGACGAGCGCCCCCACGGCCACCAAGCCGTCTTCAAGGACTGAGCCTTCGCCGCCCCCACGGCCCCATCCAGGTGCCAAACGGCGGGGGTGGGGCGTCCCTTCCCTCTGCCACACCCCCGCTGCCTCTCTGACCTTTCTGGGGTCTCCCTTGACCCCCTCCGCTCTTTGGGAGCTCTCTGCCTTGTGGCCTCTGACCCCTTTCGTCTCAGATTCGACTCTCCTGCAGTAGAGACCTGGGTAACTCCCTGGACTGCGCAGGGGAGAGGGACATGGGAGGCGGCTCCTGGGAGATCCCTCCTGCTTCTTAATTAATCACCTTGGCACCAACACCCATGTTTAACGAGCCTAATTCCTTTGCTTTTGTGGGTGTGTGGAATGCCTGGTCTGTCCCCCATCCCACTCCACCCTGGTTAGACACCTGTGGCTCTAACCCAGCCCGGCACTGCAGGTCAGGCCGGGATCAGTCACCCACTGCCCCCAGGGGGCGGGAGACAGCAGGGAGGCCAGTGCTGGCTTATTATGTGCTATGGGGGGGCTGGCTGAGTGGGGAGCTGCCAGCTAGTCCAGCCCCTCCCGGCGGGGGGCGCTGTGGGGTGGGGGGAGCTCCTGGCTACTCCAGCCCGGCCTCGCCCAGCAGGGGCGCTGTGGGGAGTTCTGGCAGTGGGAGTTTTGCTGCCTGTCCCACCCTCCCTTCCTTCTGGGGGTGGGGGAGTGACCCCCACTTACCAGCCTCAAAACTCTCCTTGTTACACTCATGATATGTTCCAACCCACCAGACTTCACACCCCTTTTCTACAAATGACATGGCACGACCCTAACCTTCCTACTCCGCCCCCCTACTGTCCTTTACCACATACATGGAATTTACCTTTCCCCCCAAAAATACACGATGCTTCTTACCAACATCGGCTAAAACACATGGTACGCGCCAACCTACTGGGCCCATCCGCTTCCCCGCAAAATACAATGGAACGCACCACACTTCTCTCCCCCGGCCAAATACAGTGGAATGCTCCACTCCCCTTCCAACCTCCCAATAAAATGGGAGGTACCGATTCCCCCCAATAAAATTTTACTCAATCACCCAATATAAATTGGTACTTTCCAATCTCCTCCCCCTACAAACTACAATGGGATATTCCAACCTGCCTCCAAATAATACAATGGGGTGTTCCGAACCCCACCCCTCAAAATAAAATGGGACATTCCAATCTCCCTGTTAAATGAGATGTTCTAGTCCCCTTCTCTTATAAAACATAATGGGATGCTTCAGCCTGCCCCAAAGAAAATGGGCTGTTCCAAACCTCACCCCCCCCCAAAAAATACAATGGGATGCTCCAACCCCCTCCTAAATAAATTGGGATGGTCCAAACCTCACTCCCCCCACAGAAAAGGCAAAGGGGGAGAGGCGGGGGCCCCATTCCCCCCCCACGTCCTGGCCCTCGCTCCCTGTTGTTGTCATGTTTGTATAATTTATTTTAACGGGGTTTTTGCTTTTCTATTAAATTATTGTAATAAAGATTCTTGGGAAACGTCATCTCCTGGACCAGCCCCACCACCACCACTGGGGGGGCCCTGGGGCCGGCTGGGAACCGGCGCCCCCTAGAGGGGAGAGGCCCCGGGTCCCGTCCCCCGCCCCGGTCCTTGCCCTGGGGCCGGCTGGGAACTGGCGCCCCCTAGAGGGGAGAGGCCCCGGGTCCCGCCACCCGCCCCGGTCCTTGCCCTGGGGCCGGCTGGGAACCGGCGCCCCCTAGAGGGGAGAGGCCCCGGGTCCCGCCACCCGCCCCGGTCCTTGCCCTGGGCCGGCTGGGAACCGGCGCCCCCTAGAGGGGAGAGGCCCCCGGGTCCCGCCACCCGCCCCGGTCCTTGCCCTGGGCCGGCTGGGAACCGGCGCCCCCTAGAGGGGAGAGGCCCCAGGTCAGGCCAGTCCCTGCCCTGAACCAGCCCATCCTGGGGGCCGGGCCCTGAGCTGTCGGGGGGCAGGCGGGGGCTGGGCAGTGCCCGGCGCGACGGCCCAGCTCTGCGAGGCGCTGACACGGCAGGTGCGGAAGGTTTTAATGAGGGGCTGGGGGCTTTGCAGAGAGTTCGGGTCCAAGCAACGGGGGGCCAAGGAAGCTGTACACAGCGGGGCAGGAGACTCGGGGCCCTGGGGCCGGATGGGAGCCGGCGCCCCCCAGAGGCAGTTCAGTGGGGCTGGTTCCAGCGCTGTCCATCCGTCCTGGGCACTGACCCGCCACCAGCGCCACAGCCGGCCCAGCCCCTAGGGGCCAGGGGCAAAGATGTAATCCAGAGCCTGGCGCTCGGCCCCGGCCACGTTGGGGTGCCACAGATCCACGATGAACAGCACGAGGGGCCCGTCCTCGGGGGGACCTGCGAGAGACGCTGGGCTCAGAGGTGCCCCTCACTCCCGCCCCGCAGCCCCCTGGGCTCCCCCAGCCCTGCCGGTGCCCCTCACTCCCGCCCCGCAGCCCCCTGGGCTCCCCCAGCCCTGCCGGTGCCCCTCACTCCCGACCCGCAGCCCCCTGGGCTCCCCCAGCCCTGCCGGTGCCCCTCACTCCCGACCCGCAGCCCCCTGGGCTCCCCCAGCCCTGCCGGTGCCCCTCACTCCCGACCCGCAGCCCTCTGGGCTCCCCCAGCCCTGCCGGTGCCCCTCACTCCCGACCCGCAGCCCCCTGGGCCCCCCCACCTCAGCCGGTGCCCCTCACTCCTGTCATTCTCTTACCATTATGTGCGGTCGTGTGCAGGAAGGAGTCGTCTAGCAGGAGGCAGTGTCCCTTGGACCAGCACTGGGGCTCGCCCCCCACCACCAGCTCACAGCCTGGGGGCACCATCAGCCCTGCAGTGGGAATAGGTTGATTGGTTGGGAAAGGCCCCGTGCCCCATTCTCCGCCCCCCCCCCCCCCGCACCCTCAGAGGGAACCAGCCCTCAGCTCCATTCCCCGCCGCCTGGCGCCTCCTAGAGGGGACAGACCCCCACCCCATTCCCTGCCCCCCAGTGCCCCCTGGAGGGGACAGACCCTTGCCCCATTCCCCGGCGCCCCCTAGAGGGTGCAGGCCCCTGCCCCATTCCCCACCCCCCGGTGCCCCCGGAGGGGACAGACCCCCACCCCATTCCCTGCCCCCTGGCGCCCCTGGAGAGACAGGCCCCTGCCCCATTCCCCGGCGCCCCCTAGAGGGTGCAGGCCCCCGCCCCATTCCCCACCCCCCCGGCTCCTCCAGAGGGGCCAGGCCCGGCGCCCCGTTCCCATACCCAGGTGGCAGCGCAGGCGGACGTTGGTGGGCCCGTAGCGCCCGGGCAGGACGGTGCCCGGCTGCAGGACGCTGAAGCAGGCGTTGCCGAAGCGGTTGGCGCTGAGGAAGGTGCGCAGGCCGGCCAGGGCGCGGTAGGTGCGGGGGCAGGCCCGGCAGTGCTGCGGCTGGCACACGCCGCGGCGGTGGAGGTAGAAGCGCTGGCAGGGCCCAGGGGTCCAGCCCCGGGCGGCGCCCCCGGCCACGGCCTGGTACTCCCGCAGGAGGGCGGGGCAGGCGCGCTCCAGCCGCTCGGCGTCGTGCCGCTGGGCGTCCCGTGGGAAGCAGGGGGCCGAGGGCAGCTCGGGCAGGTGGAAGACGCGGGGGCTCTGGATGGCCGGGCGCTCGGGCCGCAGCTCCTCCCGCAGCGCCTTGCGCACCCGCCCCATGCCCGCCCAGGAGTAGCGCTGGGCGTAGGCCCGCAGGCTGCGGCTCCGCCGCCCGGCCCCGGGGGGCAGGCTGGGGGCTGGGCGCCCCCCCCCCGGCGGGGGCCCTGCGGGCGCCCGCTCGCTGCCCACCCGGTAGCAGTACCAGACGAAGAGCAGCGCCAGCCAGGCCAGCAGGGCCAGCGCCGGCTCGGGGCCGGGGCGCCAAGGGGGGGTGGCCGGCAGCAGGGAGGAGAAAAACCCGTCCAGCGCCCCGGGGCACCTCATGGCCCCTCGCTGCCCCTCCCCTGCCTCAGTGCCCCCTGCCCCTCCCCCTCCTCAGTGCCTCTTGCCCCTCCCCCACCTCAGTACCCCCTGCCCTCTCCTCTGCCCCCTCCCCCTCCTCAGTGCCCCCTGCCCCTCCCCCTCCTCAGTGCCTCTTGCCCCTCCCCCGCCTCAGTACCCCCTGCCCTCTCCTCTGCCCCCTCCCCCGCCTCAGTGCCCCCTGCCCTCTCCTCTGCCCCCTCCCCCGCCTCAGTGCCCCCTGCCCTCTCCTCTGCCCCCTCCCCCGCCTCAGTGCCCCCTGCCCCTCCCCATTCTATGTGCCTCTTGCCCCTCCCCCGCCTCAGTGCCCCCTGCCCTCTCCTCTGCCCCCTCCCCCGCCTCAGCGCCCCTCCCCCGCCTCAGTGCCCCCTGCCCCTCCCCCGCCTCAGTGCCCCCCGCCCCCGCTCAGCGCCCCTCCCCCGCCGCCGGAGGATGCTGCTGCTGCTGCCGCTGCTGCTGCTGGACCCGCTTCGGCTCCGGCGGATCCTCCCCCCGCCCCCCCGCACGGAGTGACGCAGGCAGCGGGGCCGCGCCCCCCCGCCTCTAACCCCCCCGAGGAGCCCCCCCCCCGCTCTGGAGGTTTGGGGCTGACGGGCCGCAGTGACCCATCCTGCCCCCCCCCCCCCGCGAACAGCTGGGACTCGGGAGCCTGGATTTGGGGTCAGGACACGTCCGGGCTCCGGGCCCAGCACAGCCCCCGGGGGGCTCGGACCGGGGTCCCCCCCGGGGGGCTCAGATCGGGGTCTCTCCCGGTGGGCTCGGACCGGGGTCTCTCCTGGGGGGGCTCGGACCGGGGTCCCTCCCGGGGGGGCTCGGACCGGGGTCCCCCCCAGCGGGGCTCGGACCGGGGTCTCTCCTGGGGGGGCTCGGACCGGGGTCCCCCCCAGCGGGGCTCGGACCGGGGTCCCTCCCGGGGGGGCTCGGACCGGGGTCTCTCCTGGGGGGGCTCGGACCGGGGTCCCCCCCGGGGGGGCTCGGACCGGGGTCCCTCCCGGGGGGGCTCGGATCGGGGTCTCTCCCGGGGGGCTCGGACCGGGGTCTCTCCCCAGCAGGGCTCGGACCAGGGTCCCCCCCCAGCGGGGCTCAGACTGGGGTCTGTCCTGGGGGGCTCAGACCGGGGTCCCCCCCAGCGGGGCTCAGACCGGGGTCCCTCCCGGGCGGCTCGGACCGGGGTCCCCCCCCAGTGGGGCTCGGACCAGGGTCCCTCCCGGGGGGGCGCGGTCCAGTTCCAGCTGTTCCCTGCCCCACCGGGGGTCTGTAACATCTCGCACTGGGCCAGACAGTGGCTGCAAAGCAGGGCCCGGTGTCCTGTTCCCATTGGTAACTCTCCAGCCCTCCATCCATTGCCCACCCTGGAACTATGGCTACATTAGCGCTTCAAAGCGCCCCCGCGGCAGCGCTCCCGCGGCAGCGCTTTGAAGCGCTAAGTGTAGTCAAAGCGCCAGCGCTGGGAGAAAGCTCTGCCAGCGCTGTCCGTACTCCACCTCCCTGTGGGGAATAACGGACAGCGCTGGGAGCCGCGCTCCCAGCGCTGGGGCTTTGACTACACTGGCGCTTTGTAGCACCGCAATTTGCAGCGCTGCAGAGGGTGTTTTTTCACACCCTGCTGCAGCGCTGCAAATTTGCAAGTGTAGCCATACATACGCGGTGTGAACACGGACCCCTCACAGCGACTCCTGCACCCCGAGTCACGGGTGTGAAGTGTCAGTGGTGACCTGCCATTCGCAGCCTCACGCAGGAACGGCGAACGCAGACCAAGGGGGCCAGGTGGTGGCCGGGCGGTCCCGTGCCGGTCCGTACCGAAGCAATGACTAGCTTCTTAGAATATAATTGGAGATATACCAATCTCCTAGAACTGGAAGGGACCTTGAAAGGTCATTGAGTCCAGCCCCCTGCCTTCACTAGCAGGGCCAATTTTTGCCCCAGATCCCTAAGTGGCCCCCTCAAGGATTGAACTCACAACCCTGGGTTTAGCAGGCCAATGCTCAAACCACTGAGCTATCCCTCCCCCCAAGAGCTATCCCTTCTTGGAGATACAGACATCCTTGCCCTCCGGCGTGGCACCGGCAGAGATCTGCCCCACCAAAGTTCCCTTCAGTTTGATGTCCTCGATAATTAATAAATTACATTCTTAATTTTGCTAATAACTATTCCTAAGAGAAGCCCCACTTGCAGGATCAGCTAATAACACATAATGCCTAATAACCTCCCAGTAATTACTGACAATACTGGCACGCGTCCAGCCACAATGCACTAAGGAAACTGACGCAAATAACAGAGATTGTGACCCGTTGTGATGGAGCAGGGGCTGTCTGTGTGGTTGGTAGGTGGGAGCCAGGTATGCAGCTGTAACATGAGCCTGGCCTGGGGGAGGGGAGGTCGTCACCTCGGGCTGGGGCTAGACAAAAGGGAGGGTGGAGTGGAATCAGTCTTCGGTTGGGAGCTGGGAGGTGGGTTTCAGGGGATCCTAGGCTGGGATCCAAGCACCCTGAACCCCCCCCGAAAGGCCAGATTGAGGAGTCCTGGCTCTGAACACAAGCTGGGCTGTATCCTGTGTTCCTGTTGTTCAATAAACCTTCTGTTTTACTGGCTGGCTGAGAGTCACTGTGAGTTCAGGAAGAGGGGTGCAGGGCCGGACTCCCCCACACTCCGTGACACCCGTATCTGCAGGAGACAATTAACCTGAAAACTGAATAAGTATCGGCACGTAAACAAGGCAGCCTCCTAGAATATTGTGACAGAAATGAGAACTACAGTGAGATTTAACGTAACAAACAAGAGTTGCCTAAATATGACCTAAAGCAGGAGATTCAATCGCGGAATGATTTCATCCCAACCAACCAGCAAAATAACCCTAATTAATACCCTCATTCTGAACCTAATTGTGCTAATAAGTAATAGGACGTATATTAAGATCACCAATGAATGTTAACAAGCCCACAAAGAAATCTACATGAAGGCCTTCAAATGCAAAATGGATTAAGTTTGCTCATAGACCCATTGCTTTGGCAGACGATGGTCCAATGGGATCCAACAGCTGGACCGTGGACAGAGCCAGACGCCATCATCCTGGAAATCAGGGATCAGCTGTTAACAGGGCGGGGACAAAGCGACCAAGGGCTCAGGCTGGCTGGTTCTTCTCAAAGATGTGCTCAGGAATTCTGTGGGGGGAGGCCTCTCCCAACCTGGGGCCCCCAGACCGGTCTAGGTTTTCCAAAGGGCCCTGTCCCTCCATTCGGAATTTGTTAGGGGGCCAGAAATGAACGAAGGCTGAGAAGCACTGCTCCAAGAGAAACCTGAGACTATCCTGGATAACGGACAAGTCTCCCCATCGGAAAAATGGGATAACGGCATCCACTTCCGTTACACCACGCTCTGCGACCTGCGCAGGAAAAGGGCTTGGTAAAAACTAGAGGTCGTTATTCTTGGTGTCAGTGGATTTGGTTGATTTCTGTTCGGTTTCCCAAACTATTTACTATGATTTGCGATTGCTACTCTTACAAGTCACCCAATGGATGCATTTTGCTAATTACTTCTGGGACTGTTCCACACGATTATTGTTCTTTGTCAAACTACGCCGAGGACTTGTCTACATGGGGACAGTCAGGAACATTAATCTGAATGAACTAAAGTGGGTTAAGTAAACCACATAAAATCCCCTGTGTGGATGCTTTCAACCGGGCTTGGTCTACGTGACAAGGTCTAGTTGACATTTGTCACCTTGCGTCGACCTATTTGTGCATGTCTACAATCAAATTTGTCTCCATCCAACAGCGACACAGTAAAACACCTCCCAGAATGACAGTCACCCTTAATGTGGCCTTAATTCAGAGTTTGAATTAAGGCCACTTAGGGTCTGAGTTAAGGTGTTCACACAGGGTTTAATCTAGTTTGACTCACCCACTTCAATGTCACACCTTCAGCTATTTCCGATTACTTTTCCTGAGTGTCCCTGTGTGGACAAGCCCTAGGCATTGCTAGGATTGTGCTTAGCACTTTTCAAATGATACAGAAAAGAAATTCGGTTTTTCTTCTTAAAATCCGTGTGAATGGCTGTAACGTAGCACCCTGATTTTGAAGAGAACTCCCAAGACCTGCAGACCCAGGCCATGCTCCAGAAGGCATGAGGAAGTCTAGGCACCTCTGGCCCCATGTCAATGGGAAACGGAGTGGAGAAGTGACGTGAATTTAGCACCGTGATGAAGATGGCTACTATTCAAATGACCAGTCTGCTCTCGGCATGTGAGCCAATCAGAATGGTAAGAAATATGGTTATTTCTGGGATTTACCAGCCGGAAAATGCCCTGAATAATAACGGAAAAGTGGGTGTTACCAATTGCTCAGGTCAAGGTGAACTTCCTGGGGGTGGGGGAGTAAGGGACCGGCTGGGCCTGATGCCCCAGACGCCTGGCGAGGGCGCCATGAGGTGGCGAGTGCAAACCTGCTGCCAACATCCCCGTCGCTGGGTGGGTTGAGCCTTTTGGCTGCGGGGTCCAGCCCCTGGTCCTTGGGGCTCTTGTGCAGCGTTAGCCCCGATGTTCCCCCGCGAGAGCCTGCGGTAAAATCCCCCCACGGTCAGCCCGGCGGGCCAAGCGGGCACGTGCAGAGGGCGGCGGGCGAGGTACGTTTGCGGCACCGGAGGGGAAAGCCGACGGCAGAAGAACCCGAGGCAGAAAAGGAAGGTCACTTGTTACGTCTGCACTCCGAGCGCTGCACCGGCATTGTCCATTTTCTCTCAGGATAATCCACCTCCCCAGGCAGCCGGACCTAGGCCAAGGGAAGACCCTCTGCCCACCTCACCGCGTCTACCAACTGCGCAGAAGGATTCGGTTTTGCTCAGCACCCCTCGATTTCACCGCGCCCGTCCAGCCCCCGCGCAGACCCACTTCCTGTGAGAATCGCCAGCACGCCCTGCCACGCATAGGGAGAAACGTGCTGCCTGAGAAGATATTAGCATCTGATGTCTGGTTAGCGGCTCGGTCCTGGGGTCCGGCGACCATTTTTACAAGGCGTTTGCGTTTGGAATCTCAGATCGGTTTTGTCTGACCCCCTTCCCCGATTTCTTGTGACCGGGATCATGGAACTAGATACAAAGTCGCGCTGAAAATCCCTCATTTTGGGCCACTGGGCAAATTACATTGAAAGGAAAAAAAGCTTAAAAAGAAACCTCCAGCGAAATGCTACAAACCTCGGCCCCGGTTCTGGCAGCCCTCAGGCCGGCACTGGGGCGTGTGTGTGAATCTGAGCCGTGTTCAGTGTAAACCAGTGCGGCGGGCCCAGGTCCCATCTGCCCCCGATTTCCGAACACGAGCCCTGAGCTCAGGAGTCACCCCAAACCCATGGGCCGAGGGTCCCGCCAGCTAAGAGTTAGGTGGACATGGCTGGTCCCAAGGCCAATGGGAGTTAGGAGCCGGGCCATGAATGGTTTGATGGCTGGTACAGAAGAGCAAGTCCTGAGCTCGGCGGCGACCACTGGAGAGAGGACAAATCGCCTGAGAGCTGCTGGGGCCTGGCCCACCAGCCCAGAGAGGCCTCACTGCTCCAGTCACGTACGCCGGGGCGGCTGCCTCCCCCAGAGAGACACGGGGGGCCCCGGCAGAACGTCCCCGTTCATCCCCATCAGACAGAGCAGGTCAATGCTGGGGGGCAGGCGGGGATTTGAGAGGGTCAATCTTGGGGGGCTGAATTTGGGGATCTCACTGGGCTCCTCTCTGCTGTGGTCCTACAGGGCACGTGGTGCACATGGTCTGGCCTTGGTGTGGGGGAACGGGGGAGGGGCAGATGGGGCCGTGAGGGGGCTGCAGATCAGGGTCCTGTGCGGGGGGGCGGGTTCCTGGAGCCCTGTGGCAAGGCTGGGCTTTGCACCTGGAGCCGAAGGGGATCCTGACTCGGATTCGTTTTGCCAAACCATCCGGGGGGAGCCGGCGCGTTTCTTCTGCCGCCCTGTCCAGGGAGCCCACCTCTGCCGCCGGCAAATGCGCCAGCCGCACGGATTGCCCTCGGCAGGGCCGAAAGCCAGCGCCCGGCCTGGTGTGACCGTCGCACCAGGGCTTTGCACAGCTTCGCAGTAGCTGCCTTCGATTGCAGAGACCTGGCCAAAGGCCCGGAGGTGTCTCCTGCATGGCACCGGGTGGGAACGTGGCGTTTCTGCTGCACTATCGGTAGCTGACTGGGGGGGGGGGGGGAGTGCACTGGGGTTTGCATTCAGAAGACGGAGGCGGCTGGTGCCCAGAACCGAGGCGTTTCCGCTGGCAAGCGGGCAGGGGACTCCAGCGGCTGCGGTGACGAAGGGAAGGACCCAGGGGGTTCACCCTGCAGAGTTACACCCCTGGGCCGGGGGTGCAGGTGAGCAGCAGAAATCTTGGCTCCCTGGGGCATCCGGCTTGCAGGGAAATGTGGCGCCCGGATGACAGCCAGGGAGGGATGGAGCCTGCCAAAGAGCAGAGCCTTGGAAACCTGGCTTCCTGCGGGGGGGGGGGGGGTGCAGGCCAGCGCCGTGTGCTGCGGGGGGGGGGCGAGCCGGGTGGTGCGGGGGGGGGGGGGGGAGCCGGGTGCGGTGGGGGGGTGGGGGGGCAGAGCCGTGTGCGGCGGGGGGGGGGGCAGGCCAGCGCCGTGTGCGGCGGGTGGGGGGGGGCAGGCCAGCGCCGTGTGCTGCGGGGGGGGCAGAGCCGTGTGCTGCGGGGGGAGCAGGCCAGCGGCGGGGGGGGCAGAGCCGTGTGCTGCGGGGGGGGCTCTGGCTGTGCGGAATAAGGCGGGGGGGGGGCTCTGGCTGTGCGGAATAAGGCGGGGGGGCGCTCTGGCTGTGCGGAATAAGGCGGGGGGGGGCTCTGGCTGGGCGGAATAAGGCGGGGGGGGCTCTGGCTGTGCGGAATAAGGCGGGGGGGGGCTCTGGCTGTGCGGAATAAGGGGGGGGGCTCTGGCTGTGCGGAATAAGGCGGGGGGGGGCTCTGGCTGTGCGGAATAAGGGGGGGGGGGAGGGAGCTGCCGCGGGCAGTTTGCAGCAAACCCGCTTCGCTTTTGCCTTGCAGAGGAGCAGGTGCCTCCTGCGCGCCCGGTGCCCCCGCCTCGAAGCGCAGCCCCGCCCCCCCCCCGCCGGGAAGAAAGCGCCAGAAAAGGGGTTCGCAGGTCGGAGGGACCCGCCATGGGCTGCTCCGGCCCGGCCGCCTCCTGCCTCCTGCTGCTGCTGCTGGGCTCGGCGCCCCTGCTGCGAGGTGAGGGGCCGCGGGCGGGGGGGGGCAGAGATCTGGGGCTGCGGGGGGGGAGATGCCACCGGCTCTTTGTGCGCAGGGCTGGCGGGGGGGTCGGGATTGGGGGGTCGGGGGGCCCGGGATTGGGGGCCTGGGGGGCCCGGGATTGGGGGGTCGGGGGGGCCGGGATTGGGGCGCCGGGATTGGGGGGTCGGGGGGGCCGGGATTGGGGGTGGGGGGGGCCGGGTGGGGAGGCAAAGGCAGGAGCGAGGGGGGCTAGTGAACCGGTGACTCACTATAATTGCGGGTGCCAGACCCCCCACTAGGCACAGAGCCACCGGGGCCCCCAGCACAGCCCAGGCAGCGCCCCCCATGCTCGCTGCAGGGCGCCGGGGGATGGGCGTTGCGGGGGTGCTGGGGCTGAGCAGGGGCCGTGCCACAGGCTGTGGCCTGGGGGCGAGTGGGGGCGGTTCTGCTCTTGCCCCCAGACAAGGGGCAGGAACCCAGGTGTCCGGGCCTCGATTTTCCCTCCTAATTCCTAAGCAATTTCCACTGGATCCAGGATTCTCCTTCCTGGGCGCCTCGGGCCGGTCCCCTCTGGGGAGCGCCGGGGCGGGGCCTCGCTGGGGGGGGCGGGGGGGGCCTCGCTGGGGGGGGAGGGGCAGGGGCCATTCCCTCCAGGGGGCGCCAGCTCCCATCGGGGGCAGAGGCTGGGTCGTGTCAGGCGCTGGGTCTGGGCAGGGATCCCGTTCGAGAGCCGCATCCTCTAATGCGCCACATTCCGAGCAATTAGCGTCTGGCCGGCAGCTGCCCAGGCCTGTCACCCGCCTGCGCCCCGCGGGCCGGAGCTGTCACAGCCGGCTCGTCACGGCAGCCCAGCCGCGCATGTGGGAGACAGACACAGCGCTGCCCCTCACTCCCGACCCGCAGCCCCTGCCAGCCCTGCCGGTGCCCCTCACTCCCGACCCGCAGCCCCTGCCAGCCCAGCCCTGCCGGTGCCCCTCACTCCCGACCCGCAGCCCCTGCCAGCCCTGCCAGCGCCCCTCACTCCCGACCCGCAGCCCCTGCCAGCCCTGCCAGCGCCCCTCACTCCCGACCCGCAGCCCCTGCCAGCCCTGCCGGTGCCCCTCACTCCCGACCCGCAGCCCCTGCCAGCCCAGCCCTGCCCCCCCCAGCCCTGCCAGTGCCCCTCACTCCTGACCCGCAGCCCCTGCTAGCCCAGCTCTGCCCCCCAGCTCTGCCGGTGCCCCTCACTCCCGACCCGCAGCCCCTGCCAGCCCTGCCGGTGCCCCTCACTCCCGACCCGCAGCCCCTTCCAGCCCAGCCCTGCTCCCAGCTCTGCCGGTGCCCCTCACTCCCGACCCGCAGCCCCTGCTAGCCCAGCTCTGCCCCCCAGCTCTGCCAGTGCCCCTCACTCCCCCCCCGCTGGCCCCGCGAGCCCAGCCCCTCCCCCCCAGCTCTGCCAGTGCCCCTCACTCCCGACCCGCAGCCCCTGCCAGCCCAGCCCGGCCCCCCCGGCTCTGCTGGTGCCCCTCACTCCCGACCCGCAGCCCCTGCCAGCCCAGCCCTGCCCCCCCAACTCTGCCGGTGCCCCTCACTCCCGACCCGCAGCCCCTGCCAGCCCCGCCCCCCCCAGCTCTGCTGGTGCCCCTCACTCCCGACCCACAGCCCCTGCCAGCCCAGCCCTGCCCCCCCAGCTTTGGTGGTGCCCCTCACTCCCGACCCGCAGCCCCTGCCAGCCCAGCCCTGCCCCCCCCCAGCTCTGCTGGTGCCCCTCACTCCTGACCCTCAGTCCTCGTGGGCCCAATGCTGGGCTAGCAGGGGCTGCGGGTCGGGAGTGAGGGGCACGGGCAGGGCTGGGGGGGCTGCAGGTCGGGAGTGAGGGGCACCCCAGTGCTGGA
Organism: Mauremys mutica; assembly: GCF_020497125.1. Taxonomy (NCBI): domain Eukaryota; kingdom Metazoa; phylum Chordata; order Testudines; family Geoemydidae; genus Mauremys; species Mauremys mutica. The sequence continues at coordinate 157,661,312 of NC_059075.1, forward strand.
GGGGGGCAGGGCTGGGCTGGCAGGGGCTGCGGGTCGGGAGTGAGGGGCACCGGCAGGGCTGGGGGGGCTGCAGGTCGGGAGTGAGGGGCACCCCAGTGCTTGGGGGGGCAGGGCTGGGCTGGCAGGGGCTGCGGGTCGGGAGTGAGGGGCACCGGCAGGGCTGGGGGGGCTGCGGGTCGGGAGTGAGGGGCACCAACAGGGCTGCGGGGTCTCTGTCTTGTTTAACCCCTCGCTCCTCGCAGGGCTGCCGCTGAAGGATGTGTCGCCCGTGACCCCCTCCCCACAGCTGGAAGTCTCCTTGCCGGGGGTCCAGGCCAGCGGCTCAGCCCTGGGGGGCTCCGCGCCTCCCCCTGGGGTCCCCGAGGGTCTGTCTGAGCTGCTGCAGGGTGTCCTGCTGAAGAAGGAGTTTCTGGGGCAGGCCGAGCCCCTCCCCGGTGAGTCCCCCCTCCGCTGTGTGAGGGGGCACTGGGGGGGGACACTCACTGGAGTGGGGGCTGTTCTGTGGGGGGGTTGGGAGTGGCTGGGGGAGAGGGTGGGAAATTGGGGGTGGGGGCGGCTCTCGGGGAAAGTGGGTGGGATCAATGGGGGAGGAGAAGGAGGTTGGGGAGGGTCGCATACATGGGGCAGGGGGGCTGGGGGAGGATTGGGGGAGAGGGGTGGGGGCTCAGGAGCAGTGGGGTGGCTTGGTGGCGGGTTGGGGGAGACAAGTGGAGATGGGGGCTAGTTGGGTGGGGGCTGGGCTGCTCTCACCGCCTGCCCCCCTCTCTCCTCAGGCAGCCTCCCGGCCTCGCTGTCGCCCCCCCAGCGCCTGGACCCCGGGGTCCTCGGCACAGACACGGCCTCCCCGCTCACCACGGCGGTGCTGCCCCCCCAGCCCGCCGCCTCGGGGGGCCCCGGCTTCCTCACCACCCCCCCGGGCTCCACCGCCGCCCCCCTTCGCCTGCTGCCCCCTCCCGCGGGGGGCGACGAGGGGGGGCATGTTGCCATGACAACCTACGTCCCCGAGGGCGATGAGGAAACCACGACAACGCTCATCACTACGACGACCATCACCACGGTGCACGCGCCCGGTGAGGCTTCAGGGACTGGCTGGGGGGGCGGGGGATGGAGCAGGGGCCTTTCCCCTCTTGGGGGCCCCGGTCCCAGCCCCAGGGCAGGGATTGGCTGGCTCGGGGTGCGGGGGGGAATTCCAGGTGTGTCTGACTCAGTTCCCCCTTCCCATAGTGCTTTGCAATAACAGCGTCTCGGAGGTGGAGGGCTACGTGGAGTCCCCGGATTCCGCGGGGGCTGCGTCCTACGGGGGGCTGGACTGTAGCTACCGCATCCGGGTCTACATGGGCTACGGGGTCGAGGTGCAGGTAAGGGGGGCAGGGGTGGCGGCTGGACTGGGAGGGGGACAATTGGGGGGCGGGAGGGGCCAGTCCGGGGGGCTGGGGAGGTTGGGGGTGAGGGGGGGCCTGGTGCTGACCCTGCTCCCCCCCAGGTGCAGACGCTGAACCTGTCCAAGGACGACTCCCTCACCGTGGAGGGGCTGGGCGGCGAGACGCCGGCCGTCCTGGCCAACCAGTCCCTGATGGTGGAGGGTCAGGTGATCCGCAGCCCGACCAATCAGGTGCTGATCCACTTCCAGAGCTACCACGCCACCCCCCCCAGCGTCTTCAGGTTCCACTACCAGGGTAAGGGCCGCCCCTTTAAGGGGTGGGAGGGGACCGGTTCCACCATCCCTTTAAGAGGGGGGAGTAGGTGCTTCCCTGCCCCTTTAAGGGGTGGCCATTGGACTGTTTCCTCTGCCCCTTGAACAAGGAAGAGTCTACGTTGGCTGCCGCCCCTTTAAGAGGCGAATGGTTGAAAGGCCCCCTTGTCTTAAAGGGGATGACTCCTCCCAGCAAAGAGGCGGACACAGGCGAGTCCCCCATCCCTTTAAGAGAGCAAGGGGAGGAGGAGCAAATGTATGTTCCCTTAAAGGGGAGGAGCGAATCGTGGTGTCCCTTTAAGAGCAGAGAGATGACTCCCACCGTCCCTTTAACGGGGGCCAAATGCAACAAATGTTCCTCTTCCCCTCCAACGGCACCACCCCTTTAAGAAGCCAAGCAGCACCGTCCAGCTGCCCTTGAATAGGCAGCTCCAGAGTAATTTTTTTTTGTCCCCCAGACAGTTATTTTATTCCGGTTTTTGTCCTCCAGACGGAAATGGTTTTCCTCTCCTCACCCGTGTCTCTCCCTCCCCAGCCTTTCTGCTGAGCTGCGGCTTCCCCAGCCGGCCGGAGAACGGGGACGTGAGCGTCACCGACCTGCACCCCGGCGGCGCCGCCACCTTTAAGTGCGAGCTGGGCTTCCGCCTGCGGGGGGAGGAGACCCTGATCTGCCTCAACGTCAGCCGCCCCCGCTGGAGCGGCGCCAGCCCCAGCTGCGTGGGTGAGCCCCACCGGGGAGGGGCCCGGGGGGCTGGGGGCTGGGGGGAGGGGGAAACTGGGGGTGCAGGGGAGCCCCGTGGGGGGGCCAGCTCCATCCCTCACCCCTGCCCCTCCCCCCAGCGGCCTGCGGGGGGGCCGTGCGGAACGCCTCCCACGGGCGCATCGAGACCCCCGAGGGGCCGGGCGGGCGCGGCGCCAACCTGACCTGCCGCTGGCTCCTGGAGGCGCCGGACGGGCAGCGGCTCCACCTGCACTTCGAGCGCCTGGCGCTGGACGAGGACAACGACCGGTGAGGGGGCCGGACTCGGGGGGGGCAGTGACCCTGGCTGGGGATCGAGACACCAGTGGGGGGTACAGGGGAGATGGGGGAGGGGCAGGAGTGCGGAGGGACGTTGGGGGCCTGGGGGAGGGGGCAGCGGGTGGGGGGGAGTTGGGGGGCACGGGAGGCAGAAAGTGGGTGTGGAGGGAGGTGGGGGCAGGGGGCCGGGTGGAAGTGGGGTGCAGAGGAGGTGGGGGGCCGGGCGGAGGTGGGGCAGAGGCCCCGCCCCCTGACCCCCCCGCCCTCCCAGGCTGGTGATCCGCAGCGGCAGCAGCCGACTCTCCCCCCTGATCTACGACTCGGACATGGACGACGTGCCGGAGCGCGGCCTCCTGAGCGACGCCCAGACCCTCTTCCTGGAGCTCGTGTCCGAGAGCCCCGGCGCCCCCCTCATCCTGGGGCTGCGCTACGAGGGTGAGAGCCCCGCCCCCGAGCTCCCCAGGGGGCCCCCCTGCCCCCCGCCAGCCCCCCGGGCTCCCCACGGGCCCCCTGCCCCCCGCCAGCCCCCTGGGCTCCCCACGGGGCCCCCCCTTCCCCCCCCCAGCCCCCCGGGCTCCCCATGGCCCCCACGGGGCCCCCCCTTCCCCCCACCCGCCCCCCGGGCTCCCCATGGCCCCCCTTCCCCCCACCAACCCCCCGGGCTCCCCATGGCCCCCCCGGGCTCCCCACGGGCCACCCCTTCCCCCCGGCAGCCCCCCAGGCTCCCCACGGGGCCCCCCTGCCCCCCGCCAGCCCCCCGGGCTACCCAGGGGGCCCCCCTGCCACCCGCCAGCCCCCCGGGCTCCCCACGGGCCCCCCCTTCCCCCCACCAGCCCCCCGGGCTCCCCATGGCCCCCCCCTGGGCTCCCCACGGCCCCCCCTTCCCCCCGCCAGCCCCCCGGGCTCCCCCCGGGGCCCCCCCTTCCCCCCCCCAGCCCCCCGGGCTCCCCATGGCCCCACGGGCTCCCCATGGGCCCCCCCTTCCCCCCACCCGCCCCCCGGGCTCCCCCTGGCCCCCCCGTGCTCCCCATGGGCCCCCCTGCCCCCCGCCAGCTCCCCGGGCTCCCCACGGGCCCCCCCTGCCCCCCGCCAGCCCACTGGGCTCCCCACAGGGCCCCCGTGCCCCCCCGGGCTCCCCACGGGGCCCCCCTTCCCCCCGCCAGCCCCCTGGGCTCCCCACGGGCCCCCCCCCCCCGCCCCCTTGCACTGTCCCAACCCTGCCTCCTGGTGGCCAGGCTGGGCAGTGCAACCCCTGCTGCCCCCTGGTGGCCAGGCCGGGCACCACAGCCCCCTGCTCTCTCTCCCACTGGCTCCCTCTGCTGGCAGCCTTCGACGAGGATCGGTGCTACGAGCCGTTCCTGGCGCACGGGAACTTCAGCACGTCGGACCCGCTGTACCGGGTGGGGGCGCAGGTGGAGTTCGCCTGCAGCGCCGGGTACGTGCTGGAGCAGGGCCCAGCCACCATCGAGTGCGTCGACCCCTCGGACCCGCATTGGAACGAGAGCGAGCCCACCTGCAAAGGTAACGCTCCTCACTCCCGACCCGCAGCCCCCGCCCCCCGCGGTGCTCCTCACTCCCGACCCGCAGCCCCCGCGGTGCTCCTCACTCCCGACCCGCAGCCCCCGCCCCCGCGGTGCTCCTCACTCCCGACCTGCAGCCCCCGCCCCCGCGGTGCTCCTCACTCCCGACCCGCAGCCCCCGCCCCCCGCGGTGCTCCTCACTCCCGACCCGCAGCCCCCGCCCCCGCGGTGCTCCTCACTCCCGACCCGCAGCCCCCGTCCCCCACGGGTGCTCCTCACTCCCGACCCGCAGCCCCGTTAACACTGGTGCTCTCCGCAGCGCTGTGTGGGGGGGAGCTGTCAGACCCCGCCGGTGTGGTGCTCTCCCCCGACTGGCCCCAGAGCTATGGCAAAGGCCAGGACTGTGTCTGGAATATCCGGGTGCAGGAGGAGAAGCGGGTCCTGTTGGACGTTGAAATGTAGGTACCGACCCCACCCCGAGGACCCTGCTCCTCCCCCTCTCTCTCAGACTGCCCAGCCCCCCCCCATCTTTCCTCTGTCATGATCCACTTACCTCCATCATCCCATTGTTCTCACCAACTGTGCTGTCAGGTATCCCACCGCTACCACCAATATCCCCCGTCGCTCCCCTGGCCCCCGACTCCCTAATCCCCCGTCGCTCCCCTGGCCCCCGACTCCCTAATCCCCCATCGCTCCCCTGGCACCAATATCCCCCGTCGCTCCCCTGGCCCCCGACTCCCTAATCCCCCGTCGCTCCCCTGGCCCCAGTCTGACTCCGGCCCCCTGACGCCCCCCCCGCCCGCACAGCCTGAACATCCGGAAGAGCGACGTGCTGACGGTGCTGGACGGCGAGGACCTGACGGGCCGGGTGCTGGGGCAGTACATGGGCACCCACCCCCGCTTCCGCCTCTACACCTCGGCCAGTGCCGCCACCCTGCAGTTCCAGTCGGACCCCAGCGACCCCCTCTTCGGCCTCAGCCAGGGCTTCCTCATCCGCTTCTCTGGTAGGGCCCGCGGGGGCGGGGACTGAGGCAGCAGGGGGAGGGATCACAGGGAGACACAAGGGGGTCGGATGGAGGGGGGATGGGGAACGGGGGCGGGGAAAGGAGCACTGGGGGTGCTCTGAGGCAGCAGGAGATGAGGGGTGGGGGGCTGAAGGGGGGCCCAGAATGGAGGAGGGTGTGGGCCAGGGGGTGGCAGGAAGGGAACCCTGCCCCCCCTCACCTCTCCGTCCCCAGAGGTGCCCCGGAACGACACATGCCCGGAGCTGCCAGAGGTGGAGTTTGGCTGGCGCACGGCCTCGCACGCGGCTGCCATCCGGGGCACGGTGCTCACCTATCAGTGCGAACCAGGCTACGACATCGTGGGCTCCGACATCCTCACCTGCCAGTGGGACCTGGCCTGGAGCAACAGCCCCCCCACCTGCCAGAAGAGTGAGTGACCCCTGTCCCCCCGGGACCCTTAGCTCCATAGGCTGTCTTTCGATCCCACTTCTGCCACCAACAGTGCAGCCAGGCATCCCACCCCCATGGGCCTGCGTTTGGATCTCACCCCTGCTACCAATGGCACGGCCAGGTATCCCTCTGTCCCTCTCATTCCTGTCTTCTCACTTGCCATCTCCTCCCCGCATCCCCCATTATCCCTTGTCTACTTAACAAGGTAGCCTGGTATCCCCACTGCTACTGCGGCACAATCAGGGATCCCATAGTACCACCAACAGAGTGGCCAGGTGTACCAAGTCCCCCGGCCACCACAGCCAGCCATCCCACTGCTGCCACCAGTAGCACAGCTGGGTATCTCACCACTGCCACCAGTCCTTAGGCTACCTCAGGCTGGGGCTCAGTGCCAAGGTGCCTGCCTTTTGCACCAAAACGGGGAGTCCACTCCCATTGCTGAGACCCATCCTAGGGCTCACCCTGTCTGGGGAGAGCCCATGCTGGGAGAGCAGGAGGGACGGACCTGCCTCTCTCTGAGGCTCAGAGCCAAGCTTTCCGGTTGGAATCTCACCACAGTGCCAAGAGAGTATCCCCTCCCTACGACGAGACCCCCCGGCCAGGGCTGGTGGAGTGAGGTATCCCACTGCTACCACCACTATTGACCAAATCCCCAGCTAGGGCTGGAGGCCAGGTTGTGAGTTCAAATCCCATCTCAGACACAGGAAGAGGGGAGCGTCCTTCCCTCCTGCAGGGGACCTGTCACAAATCTAAAGGGAAGGATAAGCAGCTTTCTGTATCCAGCACTATAAAGTCCCTACTGGCCAGAGGCACAAAATCCTCTTACCTATAAAAGGTTAAGGAGCTCAGGTCACCTGGCTGGCACCTGACCCAAAGAACCAATAAGGGGACAAGATACTTTCAAATCTGGGGGGGGCTGGGGGCTTTGTCTGTCTGTTCTGGGTGCTTGCAGGAGACGGATCAAGAAAGCAGGCAACCCAACTCCAGTAGAATTAGTAAGTACTAGCAAGGGAAGGCGTTAGCTGACTTTTATTTCTCTGTGCTGAGAGGGAGGCGTATTCCTGGTTTTCTTTTTGTAACGTTAAAGTTTTGCCCAGAGGGAAACCCTCTGTGTTTTACATCTGACCGACCCGTGAGATTAGCTTCATTCTCATTGTACAGAGGTGCTGCTTTTACCGCTTTTCTTTCTAATAAAGTTCTGTGTTTTGGGGTTTTTTTAAATCTGATTGTTTTTATTTAGTGTCCTAAAAAAAGCCCCGTGGTTGGTCTGTGCTCATCTTGTTTATTCTCAAGCCTCCCCAGGAACGGGGGTGAAGGGCTTGGGGGGATATTAGGGTGGAGTAGGAACTCCAAGTGCTCCTTCCCCTGAGTTTTGTCTAATCACTGGGTGGTGGCAGCGATACCGTCCAAGGGCAGGGAAGGGAATTTGTGCCTTGGGGAAGTTTTGAACCTAAGCTGGTAGAAATAAGCTTCGGGGTCTTTCATGCGGGTCCCCACATCTGTACCCCAGAGTTCAGAGTGGGGAGAGAACCCTGACAGGACCTTAGCCACAAAGTTCCAGGTTGGGTGTCCTACATCTCACACCAGTGATGGTGTTGTGGTCCCTGCCACCATCTCAGGGGTGGGGTCACAGCTCCCACCACCCAGGCCAATGACAGACTCTTGGGATCCCACTTCTGACACCAGTTTAGTGCTTCAGACCAAAGTCACGGTTGAGTCACTGTCCTAACTTGGGGGAGCCCTAGTATGTGTCTGGGTGTCTCATACTGTGTTGCTCCCTCCCCCCATTGTTCTCGCCCCACAGTCGTGAACTGCGCTGACCCAGGGGAGATCACCAACGGGAAGCGAAGCGTCTCAGACCGACGCTTCTCCATCGGCTCCCACGTCCAGTACTTCTGCCATGAGGGCTATGTGGTGGAGGGGAGCAGCACCCTGACCTGCTACAACCGCGACACCGGAACCCCCAAATGGAGCGACCGCGTCCCCAAGTGTGTCTGTGAGTGCAGGGGAGCTGCGGGTCGGGAGTGAGGGGCACCGGCTGGGCGGAGGGGCTGTGGGTCGGGAGTGAGGGGCACCGGCTGGGCGGAGGGGCTGCGGGGCGGGAGTGAGGGGCACCGGCAGGGCTGTGGGTCGGGAGTGAGGGGCACCGGCAGGGCTGTGGGTCGGCAGTGAGGGGCACCGGCTGGGCGGGGGGGCTGCGGGTCGGGAGTGAGGGGCACCGGCAGGGCTGCGGGTCGGGAGTGAGGGGCACCGGCAGGGCTGGGGGTCGGGAGTGAGGGGCACCGGCAGGGCTGCGGGTCGGGAGTGAGGGGCACCGGCAGGGCTGCGGGTCGGGAGTGAGGGGCACCGGCTGGGCGGGGGGGCTGCGGGTCGGCAGTGAGGGGCACCGGCTGGGCGGAGGGGCTGCGGGTCGGCAGTGAGGGGCACCGGCTGGGCGGAGGGGCTGCGGGTCGGCAGTGAGGGGCACCGGCTGGGCGGAGGGGCTGCGGGTCGGCAGTGAGGGGCAGCGTCGAGGGCTCTGCTCTCTTGCAGTGAAGTACGAGCCGTGTCTGAACCCCGGCGTGCCCGAGAACGGCTACCAGACGCTCTACAAGCATCACTACCAGGCCGGCGAGTCGCTGCGTTTCTTCTGCTACGAGGGCTTCGAGCTCATCGGGGAGGTGACCATCACCTGCGTCCCGGGGCACCCGTCCCAGTGGACCAGCCAGCCGCCCCTCTGCAAAGGTACCGCCCCCCAGCCCTGCTGGTGCCCCGCACTCCCGACCCGCAGCCCCCCCAGCCCTGCTGGTGCCCCGCACTCCCGACCCGCAGCCCCCCAGCCCTGCTGGTGCCCCGCACTCCCGACCCGCAGCCCCCCCAGCCCTGCTGGTGCCCCGCACTCCCGACCCGCAGCCCCCCCAGCCCTGCTGGTGCCCCGCACTCCCGACCCGCAGCCCCCCCAGCCCTGCTGGTGCCCTGCACTCCTGACCCGCAGCCCCCCCCAGCCCTGCTGGTGCCCCGCACTCCTGACCCGCAGCCCCCCCCAGCCCTGCTGGTGCCCCGCACTCCCGACCCGCAGCCCCCCCCAGCCCTGCTGGTGCCCCGCACTCCCGACCCGCAGCCCCTTGGTTGTCTCTTCTAACTCTTTCTCTGCTCTGTTCTCAGTGGCGTATGAGGAGTTACTGGACGACCGGAAGCTAGAAGGTCATTTAAATTACAGGCACAAGGGGCTCAGTAGGTGGTGCCGTGGGGCAGGGGGGCTCACTAGCGGGTGCTGGGGGAAGGGAGTGGGGGGGTTCAGTAGGGGTCACTGTGGGGCAGGAGGCTCAGGCGGGGGTGCCATGGGATCAGCAGGGGGAGCCAGGGCTCAGCAGGGGGCGCTGTGGGGTAGGGGTGCGGTGGGGCAGGGGGCTCGGCAGGGGGCGCTGTGGGGCAGGGAGATCAGCAGGGGGCGCTGTCGGGCAGGGGGCGGGGGTGATGCGGGGCACTGTGGGGCGGGGTGGGGCTGGGGGCTCGGCAGGAGGCACCAGGGCTCAGCAGGGGGCGCTGTGGGGCAGGGGGCTCGGCAGGAGGCACCAGGGCTCAGCAGGGGGCGCTGTGGGGCAGGGGGCTCGGCAGGGGGCACCAGGGCTCAGCAGGGGGCGCTGTGGGGCAGGGGGCTCGGCAGGAGGCACCAGGGCTCAGCAGGGGGTGCTGTCGGGCAGGGGGCGGAGTGAGGCGGGGCACTGTGGGGCAGGGGGCACGGTGGGGCAGAGGCTCAGCAGGGGATGCTGTCGGGCAGGGGGCTCGGCAGGGGGCGCTGTGGGGCAGGGTGAGGCGGGGCACTGTGGGGCAGGGGGCGCCGTGGGGCAGGGGGCTCAGCAGGGGGTGCTGTCGGGCAGGGGGCGGGGTGAGGCGGGGCACTGTGGGGCAGGGGGCGCCGTGGGGCAGGGAGATCAGCAGGGGGCACTGTGGGGCAGGTGGGGCTCTCCCCTGGCCGTCAGTGCTGGTCCGAGTGCGACACTAGGGGGTGCTGCAGGGAACGGGACAGGGATGCTGTCTTGTCATTGGTTTTGTCCTCTCTGATTGGCCGCCTGTCTCTGCAGTCACCCAGACGACAGACCCCTCCCACCAGATGGAGGGGGGTAACATCGCCCTGGCGATCTTCCTGCCAATCATCCTGGTCATTCTCCTGATTGGTGGAATTTATGTCTATTACACCAGGTAAGCCACAGCCAATGAGGATGGAGGGTGTGGGAGCTGGGAGGCGGGGCTTGGGGCTCTTAAAGGGGCAGTGTGGCCAATGTGTCCGTGCACTTAGTCACTGGGAGGTGGGGCCCATGAGTCTTAAAGGGACATGGTGGTCATTGAGGGCGGGACTTTGGAGTCTTAAAGGGGAGGGTTGGAATGAAGGTGGAATGATATTCATTGGGGGTGGAGCTTGACACTCTTAAAGGGGCGGCAGCCCCATCGCTTGTGGGGTGCGTCTGGGTCCCCCGTGTCGTTCTCACCCCCCACGTCTCTGTCCCAGGTTCCAGGGCAAGTCCCTGTTCGGCTTCTCGTTCTCCAGCTCCCACAGCTACAGGCCTATCACCGTGGAGTCCGACTTCAGCAACCCGCTCTACGAGGCTGGGGTGAGTCGCCCCGGGGCGTCGGGCTGCCAACTTCCTAATTGCACAAAGCCGAACACCCCCTGCCCCACCCCCGCCCCTCTCCCCGTCGCTCGGTCTCCCCCTCTCACTTTCCCTGGGCTGGGGCAGGGGGTTGGGGTGTGGGAAAGGGTGCGGGCTCTGGGGTGGGGCCAGGAATGAGGGGTTCAGGGTGCAGGAGGGGACTTCAGGCTGAGACAGAGATTGGGGTGTGTGGGGAGAGCTGTTGGCCGGGGGGTTGGGCTGGGAACGGATGGGGGGGCTGCGTGGGGGGGGAGCTGTTGGCCGGGGGGATGGGAACGGATGGGGGGGATGCGTGGGGGGGGTGCTGTTGGCCGGGGGTATGGGAACGGATGGGGGGGGGGGCGTGCGGGGGGGAGCTGTTGGCCGGGGGGATGGGAACGGATGGGGGGGCTGCGTGGGGGGGAGCGGTTTGCCGGGGGGTAGGGCAGGGAAAGGTGGGGGGGGCTGCGGGGGGGGGGATCTGTTGGCGGGGGGGATGGGAACGGATGGGGGGGCTGCGTGGGGGGGGAGCTGTTGGCCGGGGGGATGGGAACGGATGGGGGGGGCTGCGTGGGGGGGGGAGCTGTTGGCCGGGGGGATGGGAACGGAGGGGGGGGGATGCGTGGGGGGGGAGCTGTTGGCCGGGGGGATGGGACCGGATGGGGGGGGTGGGGGGGGGGGAGCTGTTGGCCGGGGGGATGGGAACGGATGGGGGGGGCTGCGTGGGGGGGAGCTGTTGGCCGGGGGGATGGGAACGGATGGGGGGGGCTGCGTGGGGGGGGAGCTGTTGGCGGGGGGATGGGAACGGATGGGGGGGCTGCGTGGGGGGGAGCTGTTGGCCGGGGGGATGGGAACGGATGGGGGGGGGGCTGCGTGGGGGGGAGCTGTTGGCCGGGGGGATGGGAACGGATGGGGGGGAGCTGTTGGCCGGGGGGATGGGAAGGGATGGGGGGGGCTGCGTGGGGGGGAGCTGTTGGCCGGGGGGATGGGGAATGGATGGGGGGGGCTGCGTGGGGGGGAGCTGTTGGCCGGGGGGATGGGAACGGATGGGGGGGGCTGCGTGGGGGGGGAGCTGTTGGCCGGGGGGATGGGAACGGATGGGGGGGCTGCGTGGGGGGGGAGCTGTTGGCCGGGGGGATGGGAAAGGATGGGGGGGAGCTGTTGGCCGGGGGGATGGGAATGGATGGGGGGGCAGCGTGGGGGGGCGCTGTTGGCCGGGGGGCTGTGAAAGGATGGGGGGGGACGGGTGGGGGGGGAGCTGTTGGCCGGGGGGGATGGGAACGGATGGGGGGAGCTGTTGGCCGGGGGGATGGGAACGGATGGGGGGGGCTGCGTGGGGGGGGAGCTGTTGGCCGGGGGGATGGGAACGGATGGGGGGGCTGCGTGGGGGGGAGCTGTTGGCCGGGGGGATGGGAACGGATGGGGGGGCTGCGTGGGGGGGAGCTGTTGGCCGGGGGGATGGGAATGGATGGGGGGGGCTGCGTGGGGGGGGAGCTGTTGGCCGGGGGGATGGGAACGGATGGGGGGGAGCTGTTGGCCGGGGGGATGGGAACGGGGGGGCTGCGGGGGGGGGGAGCTGTTGGCCGGGGGGATGGGAACGGATGGGGGGGGCTGCGTGGGGGGGAGCTGTTGGCCGGGGGGATGGGAACGGATGGGGGGGAGCTGTTGGCCGGGGGGATGGGAACGGATGGGCGGGAGCTGTTGGCCGGGGGGATGGGAACGGATGGGGGGGCTGCGTGGGGGGGGGACCGGTTGGCCGGGGGGATGGGAACGGATCGGGGGGGGTGCGTGGGGGGCCGCGCTGTTGGCCGGGGGGATGGGAACGGATGGGGGGGAGCTGTTGGCCGGGGGGATGGGAACGGATGGGGGGGAGCTGTTGGCCGGGGGGATGGGAACGGACGGGGGGGCTGCATGGGGGGGAAGCTGTTGGCCGGGGGGATGGGAACGGATGGGGGGGGCTGCGGGGGGGGGCTCTGTGGGCCGGGGGGCTGGGACCGGATGGGGGGGGCTGCGTGGGGGGGAGCTGTTGGCCGGGGGGATGGGAACGGACGGGGGGGGCTGCATGGGGGGGAAGCTGTTGGCCGGGGGGATGGGAACGGATGGGGGGGGCTGCGTGGGGGGGGAGCTGTTGGCCGGGGGGATGGGAACGGATGGGGGGGAGCTGTTGGCCGGGGGGATGGGAACGGATGGGGGGGGCTGCGTGGGGGGGAGCTGTTGGCCGGGGGGATGGGAACAGATGGGGGGGAGCTGTTGGCCGGGGGGATGGGAACGGATGGGGGGGGCTGCGTGGGGGGGAGCTGTTGGCCGGGGGGATGGGAACGGATGGGGGGGCTGCGTGGGGGGGAGCTGTTGGCCGGGGGGATGGGAACGGATGGGGGGGACAGCTTGGGGGGGAGCTGTTGGCCGGGGGGATGAGAACGGCAGGGGGGGGCTGCGTGGGGGGGGAGCTGTTGGCCGGGGGGATGGGAACGGATGGGGGGGCTGCGTGGGGGGGGAGCAGTAGGACGGGGGGATGGGAACGGATGGGGGGGAGCTGTTGGCCGGGGGGATGGGAACGGATGGGGGGGCTGCGTGGGGGGGAGCTGTTGGCCGGGGGGATGGGAACGGATGGGGGGGAGCTGTTGGCCGGGGGGATGGGAACGGATGGGCGGGAGCTGTTGGCCGGGGGGATGGGAACGGGGGGGGGGCTGCGTGGGGGGGAGCTGTTGGCCGGGGGGATGGGAACGGATGGGGGGGCTGCGTGGGGGGGAGCTGTTGGCCGGGGGGATGGGAACGGATGGGGGGGCTCTGATTCCCCAGATGACGCTGTTTCCCCCATCTTGCCCCCCAGGACACCAGGGAATACGAAGTGTCCATCTGACGGGGCCGTGTCCCCCGTCCGGAGCGAGGGGGCGTCTTGCTGAAGGGAAGAGACGACGCGGGGGGGTGAAGGGGGGGCTGCGCGTGGAGGAGGGGCCATGTCCTATCTCTCTGCTCACGCCATCCCAGAATGCCTTGCTCCCCCCCACCTCCCCTCTCCTCCCACTTTGTACATATCCAGGTCCATGTGCCAACGCTCACACTTTTCTGCTTCGGTAATTAGTTCATTAATTTATAACCCCGCCCCCGGTTTATTTTATTTATTTATTTATTTATTTATTTAGTTGCCGACCCTACAAAAACAACTGGATGTTGTTGGAAACCCTACACTAACAAACAATCCCAATCCAGTGCACACAGCCCTGCGGCTCTCAAGAGACCCTACAATGACAACCTGGATTTCGCAGGAGACCCTACAATAACGTAGGCCCATCCTGCAGTAACCATGCACAAAGCCCTGCGGCTCGCGGGGCCCTGTAGTAACTAAGGGGTGCAGCCAGCTTGGGGTTTGCAGGAGACCCTACAATAATATATTAGGACGCAGAGCTCTGGAGCATGTAGCGGACCGCCTGAGAGACCGTCCAATAGCAAACCAGGCCTCTCCCCCCACCGCCCCCACCTTGTGACGCTGTCCTTCCCTGTAAGGAAAAAGCCAGCGGATATTTACCCCCTTAAACAATAAATACCTTCCCGTGTTTTACACCGTATCCCTTCAAGGGCGTTCAGGGGAGGAGGCTGTAGCTCTTTAAGGGTAAAAACAATTCTCCGTCGCTCCTCTTCGGCATAAACTGCAGGCGACAGTGACTCCTGAACTCGTCCCTTTGAGGGTAAAAGAGGCAGGAGAGCATTTATTTTCACAATGCTCCTTTAAGGCTAAACGTAGTTCTTAATCATTACCTTTAAGAGTAAAATACTGGCCCATAGATACCCCTGAACCCACCCCTTTAAGGAGTCAAAAAGAGACAGGAGGACACTGAGTTAAACATCATCCCTTTAAGGCTGAAACATATTTACAACTGACCCTTTCCCCTTTAAGGATTAAAACACAGGAGGATATGTAGTTGAACAGCATCCCTTTAAGGATAAATGCAGGGGGGATATTGACTTCTATAGTCACCCCTTTGAGGATAAAAAACAGGAGGACACTTATCTTTAAAGGGATGTTATTCAAAGTGTCCTCCTATCTGTGTTATTCTTAAAGGGCTGGGTACAGCCATTTATATCCTCCTGCATTTTGTCCTTAAAGGGACATTGTCAAAATGAAATGATGGGAGACAGCGACATTGCCTTTAAAGAGTGACCTGTAGGAGGATACATATTCCTCTGCTACGTCCCTTTAAATGCCTTTCACCCCGGGGGGGGGGGGGGAGGAATCCGTCTTTTCCCCGACACACCTGGGTCCCTGGTGGCTGACCCTGGGGAGGAGCTGCTGGGGGGGTTAGGCCCCTCCCCCTCCCCTGCCCCCCTTTCCACCCCCTCCCCCCATTGTCCTGTTTTTCCATTCGCTTTTATTTTGGAGCAATAAATAAACTGCACCATTTGTAAAAGCCGCGGGGTCTGCGTCTCCTGGTGCCTGGGGGGGCTGACGGAGGAAACAGCTGGTCCCCTGCCCTGCTGGCGCCCCCAGGTCAGACAAAGCCCCATGGCCCATCCCCTGCTGCCCGGAGCCAACCAGACACCCCCCCGGATGGAGATCAGGGTCCGTCCTGCCGGCCCCAGGAGGGAGGGTTGGGCGGAGGCACGTGGCTGGGCCCTGGGGCCCCTTCCCCAGCCCTGGGGCCACGGCAGTGGGGATGGTACCGATCAGCCCTGGGCTGGGACCGGGGCAGGAGGGTTGAGCCCCCCATATAAGGGGATAAGGACACCCTGAGGCGAGGGCTGCAAGGGGCCCAGAGCTGACCGTGGAAGGGTGGACGTAAACCAAGGCTCGCCGGGGAGCCCGTTGGACGGGGTGGAGCTGCGGTGCCACAGTCGGCCACGGGGAGACGCTGTAGCGGTGAGTTGACTCATCACAGGCACAAAGGGGGCGAGGAGGGGGCACAGTCCCCTCCTCGCCCTGCTTCACGCTCTGCTCGGCATCCGCACAGACCACTTTGGGGCCCTATGCGACGGGATTGAACTGGGGCAATTCTTCAGGGCAGGCTGGTTGCTTACAGTGTGTAGAGGGTGTGGGCCTGTGGAACTCCCTGCCACATGATGCTGCACAGGATCAGCCCTTAGCAGTAGTGAGGGGCTGATCATGGATGGCGCAAGCCCAGGCTTTTTGGTGCTAATTTGCATGTGCTTGGGAGGCAAAGGTGGCAACCTGCTGAGATGTTTGGTTAGCATTCCTATTTTACCATGATACTACCAAAGCACGTTGTTTTGCACAGTTCAGAAAGGCCCCGGTTATACCCAACTGAGGCTGCACCTATAGAAACATTACAGAGCCCCATAGCTGCGCCCGTTCTAACTGTTAACTTGATTATTAAGCGTGGTGAGTTCATGCGGATTCCTGTGCTTTCAAATCTCTCTCGCTGACGTCCGGCGGAACTTCTCAGCAAGGCGCGCAACCCTCAAGGGCTGAGCAAAACACGCCAGTAGGTCCTCGGAGTTACAAACACCTCGGGGATGGAGGCTGTTCATAACCCTGAACAAAACGTTCTGGTTCTTTCCAAAGTTTACAACTGAACATTGACTTCACGCAGCTTTGAAACGTTCCTGTGCAGAAGGAAAATGCGGCTTTCCCTTGATGTTTTTTACTAGTTTACGCTTAACTCAGCACTGTTCTGTGCAGTGTTCGGTCTTGGTCTCGGCTGTGGCTTGATTGTGTACTGCTGGTTCCAAACAGGGCTGTGCTTGACTGCTCAGTTTGTAACTCTGGGGTTCGTAACTCAGAGGTTCTACTGCATCATGGGCTCTTTCAAATAGGAAACCCCAAGACTAGGTGGAACGAGTGGTTACGTGTCTGGATTATCTGAATCTGGATTATCTATTTGGGACAGAGGTCATTTGAAAAACATATTTATCTCCCGACCCCCCGTATTAACTATTCTGAGCATCGGGCTGTGGAATCAGCACCACGGGGTTAGGAGGGTCGCCTAGTCTCACCCCCAGAACCCAAGACCAAACGCGAATCATTTATAACCCAGTGGAGACCGGCTTTAAGCCCGTAACTGAAGGCGCTGAGGGCTGGCTGCGATCCCCACAGTACGGGGTGTGTGATATGCGTGACACTGCCACGCTGCTTAACCGCACGCAAGCAAAATCAAATGAATAATTAATAATTGCTAATACTTAATTGCAAGAGATAATACAAAGGTAAAGCAATGATTTCTGCTGCATCTGGGCGTTATGTGTGAACTACCCCGACCAGCTCGTCAGGGCGCGTTGCCCAAGGGACATTGCCTGAACTTCTTAGCCAGCAGCGGTGAGCTGGTGGTGTCCTCAGAGTGTTTCATTACACATCCCGCCCCCCAGCTTCATATATTACTCTGCAAAGGTGCCACCTTAACTGACAATTATCAAGGCCACAAGCGCGCCCTGCTGTGCAGGAGAAGCTGGCCTGGCTGTGTATATATGTCATATTAATATGTTGTCCACACCACAGCGATATCAGTGCGCATTCAGCACTAATATTATAGGCGTTAGAGAGCCTACATTGGCCTATGGTTTTGAAAGAACACTGCTCGTTTATGCTCAGTTTCCCATCACCCCTTGCAGTCACTGAAGCTTTTGCCTTAAGTCAATAGCGGTGCTGTGAGGACCAGGACAGAGGAGTGTTTTAGGTTAGCCACAGGCAAATTAGTCCCCTCCCGGGCCTGGAGGCAGGTGCTGAAAACAAAGGGAGCCGGGGAACACGCCCTGGGACCAGAGCCCAGGGGAGAAGGCAGAGTGGTTAAGGCCACTCTCGGATGAGGTCTGCAGGACCTGGCAGGTGCAAAGGGTGCTGTAGGGGAGTAACTTGGGGGCTTGTTTCTGCGCAAGGTGAACGTAACAACACTGCATGAGACGGCTTCCTAGGGACCCGCATCTTATGGACTCTTTCCTGTAGGAGATTAGCACAGTAAACCCGGCCGATGCTGCTTAGTTGGTCTCTTGACTATATTTCATAACAAGCCAAAGTGTGGCCAAGGAATGGACTATACGTATCAACAAAAACCAACTGTCCCTTTTACATGCCACTGGAGACGCCAGGCTCAAGACCAGGCCAAATCGCCACGATTAACCCCAGCGGTTTTGGTATTGATGAAAACATTGACAAACCAACGCCAATGACTGAACATAGCTGCTAAACTGGCACCTTCCCTCCCAATCTCTGGGCGTCTCTCCGTGGAGAGCTTTTAGCAGAGATGGGGGCCTGAAGAGTGACCCTGTCTGTGATGGGATCCTGGGGCTGTGGGGCCGCTGTGCCCCCTCTCTCCAGCCTGGGCTGTCTCTCCCAATGCCTTGCTAGTGACCAGCAGCAAACCCCTCCAGGCGCTGCGGTCACTCAGCCGTCAGCATGCGGCACCCCCCACCCAGCCAGAGTGCATGGCTGCTCCCAGAGCCACTCATGAATCACACAGAGACAGGTACCAGCCAAATCCCCCCAGCTCCCAGCCCTGCACCACAGGAACATACCGTCTTGCACCGCTCAGGATGGGCAGTGCAGATTTATTCATTGGTTCCCCACTTCATCGATGGAGAGTGGCCAGCCACCAGCCACATTGCCCCACACTTCATACAATCTCACTGGTAAAGATAAACAGTAAAACAAATGTATTGACTAGAAAAGGTAGATTTTAAGTGATAGGCAAAAAGACAGAGTTAGTTACCAAAAGAAATAAAATGTAAGTCCGCAGTCTAACCTCTCAACCCTATTAGACTGGGCGATATCTAGATCGGGGTCGGCAACCTATGGCCCGGGTGCTGAAGGCGGCACGCGAGCTGGTTTTCAGTGGCACTCACACTGCCCGGGGCCTGGCCACTGGCTTCTGCATTTTAATTGAATTTTAAATGAAGCTTCTTAAACATTTTAAAAACCTTATTTACTTTACACACAACAATCGTTTAGTTCTATATTATAGACTTATAGAAAGAGTCCTCTTAAAACGTGACCATGTCTGACTGGCCCGGGAAACGTTAACTCAGAGTGAATACATGAAGCCTCGGCCCAGCACTGCTGAAAGGTTGCTGACCCCTGGGCTAGACCAAGCAGTTTTGCTCACCCCACAGGACACTGCGGTTCCTAGGACACAGATTTCACCCTTGAAACTGGCCAGTCCCCTCGGTTGGAGTTTTCTGAGTGTCCTTGTTGCTTGCGGCGTAGGTGGGGGGAGGAGAAGGGCCCAGCCTGGGCCGGCTCTGTTCGGTTTTATACCCTCAGTCCATGTGCTTGGGACACACAGGAGTCCAGGCCTGTCTGGGGCGTTGCTGAGTCCCCAGGCCAGGCTGAGCAGTTCCCCTGGGGTGGCCTCATGCGGGTGAGTCGTCGCATCCTAGCTCCCTGGCTGGACAATGGCTGGGGATGGTTGTTTGACACCTGCCCAGGTGTTGGTTACTTTCCTTGCTGTTGCCTCTGGGGAGCTGATCCCTGGCTGATTCTCCAACTTACAGTTTTAGTGGTCACCACACAACACAATTCTCATAACTTCATAGGCATTAATGATACACATCTATGAACGGAGCACTGGCTTTCAGAACCTCTCCCCCGATACCGTACAAGGCCTGCGTTATATGTAAGATCACCATTGTATGAAAATGAGGAACATGGGGGTTCCAGGATGCTCCCCCAAAGTATAGAATGTCACACCGTCTTTGGTAGGGCCTTTGTCTCCTGCTAAGTTGAAACCAAGCAATTATTGGTTCCCAAATGATTGTCAAGGTCAGTGTGCATATCTAAGCAGTAATCGAATTCTACCAAGCCTGCTCCTAAATCAAACTCTAAGAAGTTCTCAAGCTGCATTGGTCTTACTTTGCCTGGCTGTAAATTTCAATTCTTTGATGGAAATATTTGTTGCCGGTTTGTGTGTGTGCAGTGAAACCAGCATTTACCCTGTTCAGAAGCTTCTGCACATCTCTGTGATGCTGAATCTCTCTGGCTGGAATAGGGCCAGATCGGGTGACGGGTGGGGACATTGTAAGCATCTTGACCTGTGCTAACATCCTATCAGGTACAAACTCGAGATCTGAGAGCAGCAGGGCCGCCCAGAGGGGGGGCAAGTGGGGCAATTTGCCCCAGGCCCTGGGCCCCGCAGGGGCCCCCACCAGAGTTTTTCGGGGCCCCTGGAGCGGGGTCCCTCACTCGCTCTGGGGGGCCCGGAAAACTGTTCTGGGGCCCGGGCCCCCGGAGCTTCTTCTGCTCCGGGTCTTTGGCGGCAATTTGGCGGCGGGGGCGGGGGGGTGTCCTTCCGCTCCGGGACCCACTGCTGAAGTGCCCCGAAGACCCGTGGCGGGGGGGTCCTTCCACTCCAGGACCCGCTGCTGAAGTGCCCTGAAGACCCACGGCGGGGGGGTCCTTCCACTCCAGGACCCGCTGCCGAAGTGCCCCGAAGACCCGTGGCGGGGGGGTCCTTCCACTCCAGGACCCGCTGCTGAAGTGCCCCGAAGACCCACGGCGGGGGGGGGGTCCTTCCACTCCAGGACCCGCCGCCGAAGTGCCCCGAAGACCCGTGGCGGGGGGGTCCTTCCACGCCAGGCCCCGCTGCTGAAGTGCCCCGAAGACCCACGGCGGGGGGGGGGTCCTTCCGCTCCAGGACCCGCTGCCGAAGTGCCCCGAAGACCCACGGCGGGGGGGGGTCCTTCCGCTCCGGGACCCGCTGCTGAAGTGCCCCGAAGACCCACGGCGGGGGGGTCCTTCCACTCCAGGACCCACTGCGGAAGTGCCCCGAAGACCCGTTGGGGGGGGTCCTTCCACTCCAGGACCTGCTGCCGAAGTGCCCCGAAGACCCACGGCGGGGGGGGGGTCCTTCCGCTCCAGGACCCACTGCTGAAGTGCCCCGAAGACCCACGGCGGGGGGGTCCTTCCGCTCCAGGACCCGCTGCTGAAGTGCCCCGAAGACCCACGGCGGGGGGGGGTCCTTCCGCCCCGGGACCCGCTGCCGAAGTGCCCCGAAGACCCGTGGCCGGGGGGGTCCTTCCGCTCCAGGACCCGCTGCTGAAGTGCCCCGAAGACCCACGGCGGGGGGGGGTCCTTCCGCTCCAGGACCCACTGCTGAAGTGCCCCGAAGACCCACGGCGGGGGGGGTCCGTCCGCCCCGGGACCCGCTGCCGAAGGGCCCCGAAGACCCGTGGCGGGGGGGGTCCTTCCGCGCCTGGCCCCGCTGCTGAAGTGCCCCGAAGACCCACGGCGGGGGGGGGGTCCTTCCGCTCCAGGACCCGCTGCCGAAGTGCCCCGAAGACCCGTGGTGGGGGGGTCCCTCTGCTCCAGGACCCGCTGCCGAAGTGCCCTGAAGACCCACGGCGGGGGGGGGGGTCCTTCTGCTCCAGGATCCGCTGCCGAAGTGCCCCGCAGACCCACGGCGGGGGGGTCCTTCCGCTCCAGGACCCACTGCTGAAGTGCCCCGAAGACCCACGGCGGGGGGGGTCCTTCCGCTCCGGGACCCGCTGCTGAAGTGCCCCGAAGACCCACGGCGGGGGGGGTCCTTCCGCTCCGGGACCCGCTGCTGAAGTGCCCCGAAGACCCACGGCGGGGGGGGTCCTTCCGCTCCGGGACCCGCTGCTGAAGTGCCCCGAAGACCCACGGCGGGGGGAGTCCTTCCGCCCCGGGACCCGCTGCCGAAGTGCCCCGAAGACCCACGGCGGGGGGAGTCCTTCCGCCCCGGGACCCGCTGCCAAAGTGCCCCGAAGACCCGTGGCGGGGGGGGGTCCTTCCGCTCCGGGACCCGCTGCCGAAGTGCCCCGAAGACCCACGGCGGGGGGGTTCCTCTGCTCCAGGACCCGCTGCCGAAATGCCCCGAAGACCCGTGGCGGGGGGTCCTTCCGCTCCAGGACCCGCTGCCGAAGTGCCCCGAAGACCCGTGGCGGGGGGGTCCTTCCGCCCCGGGACCCGCTGCTGAAGTGCCCCGAAGACCCGGGGCGGGGGGGTCCTTCCGCCCCGGGACCCGCTGCCGAAGTGCCCCGAAGACCCGTGGCGGGGGGGGGTCCTTCCGCCCCGGGACCCGCTGCCGAAGTGCCCCGAAGACCCGTGGCGGGGGGGGTCCTTCCGCCCCGGGACCCGCTGCCGAAGTGCCCCGAAGACCCGTGGCGGGGGGGTCCCTCTGCTCCAGGACCCGCTGCCGAAGTGCCCCGAAGACCCGTGGCGGGGGGGTCCCGCTGCTGCAGGCCCCGCTGCTGAAGTGCCCCGAAGACCCGTGGCGGGGGGGGGTCCGGCCGCTCCGGGACCCGCTGCTGAAGTGCCCCGAAGACCCGTGGCGGGGGGGTCCCTCTGCTCCAGGACCCGCTGCTGAAGTGCCCCGAAGACCCGTGGCGGGGGGGGGTCCTTCCGCTCCGGGACCCGCTGCTGAAGTGCCCCGAAGACCCGTGGCGGGGGGGTCCTTCCGCCCCGGGACCCGCTGCCGAAGTGCCCCGAAGACCCGTGGCGGGGGGAGTCCTTCCGCTCCGGGACCCGCTGCCGAAGTGCCCCGAAGACCCGTGGCAGGGGGGTCCCTCTGCTCCAGGACCCGCTGCCGAAGTGCCCCGACGACCCGTGGCGGGGGGGGTACTTCCGCCCCGGGACCCGCTGCCGAAGTGTCCCGAAGACCCGTGGCGGGGGGGGTCCTTCCGCCCCGGGACCCGCCGCTGAAGTGCCCCGAAGACCCGTGGCGGGGGGGGTCCTTCCGCCCCGGGACCCGCCGCTGAAGTGCCCCGAAGACCCGTGGCGCGGGGGGTCCCTCAGCTCCAGGACCCGCTGCCGAAGTGCCCCGAAGACCCACGGCGGGGGGGGTCCTTCCGCCCCGGGACCCGCTGCCGAAGTGCCCCGAAGACCCACGGCGGGGGGGGTCCTTCCGCTCCGGGACCCGCTGCCGAAGTGCCCCGAAGACCCACGGCGGGGGGGGGTCCTTCCGCGCCGGGACCCGCTGCTGAAGTGCCCCGAAGACCCACGGCGGGGGGAGTCCAGCCGCCCCGGGACCCGCTGCCGAAGTGCCCCGAAGACCCACGGCGGGGGGGGTCGTTCCGCCCCGGATCACGCTGCCAGAGTGCCCCGAAGACCCGGGGCGGGGGGGGTCCTTCCGCGCCGGGACCCGCTGCCGAAGTGCCCCGAAGACCCACGGCGGGGGGGTCCCTCTGCTCCAGGACCCGCTGCCGAAGTGCCCCGAAGACCCGTGGCAGGGGGTCCTTCCACTCCGGGACCCGCTGCTGAAGTGCCCCGAAGACCCACGGCGGGGGGGGGGTCCTTCCGCTCCAGGACCCGCTGCCGAAGTGCCCCGAAGACCCGTGGCGGGGGGGTCCTTCCGCCCCGGGACCCGCTGCCGAAGTGCCCCGAAGACCCGTGGCGGGGGGGTCCCTCTGCTCCAGGACCCGCTGCCGAAGTGCCCCGAAGACCCGTGGCGGGGGGAGTCCTTCCGCTCCAGGACCCGCTGCTGAAGTGCCCCGAAGACCCGTGGCGGGGGGGTCCTTCCGCTCCGGGACCCGCTGCTGAAGTGCCCCGAAGACCCGTGGCGGGGGGGTCCTTCCGCCCCGGGACCCGCTGCCGAAGTGCCCCGAAGACCCGTGGCGGGGGGTCCCTCTGCTCCAGGACCCGCTGCCAAAGTGCCCCGAAGACCCGTGGCGGGGGGAGTCCTTCCGCTCCGGGACCCGCTGCCGAAGTGCCCCGAAGACCTGTGGCGGGGGGAGTCCTTCCGCTCCGGGACCCGCTGCCGAAGTGCCCCGAAGACCCGTGGCAGGGGGGTCCCTCTGCTCCAGGACCCGCTGCCGAAGTGCCCCGAAGACCCGTGGCGGGGGGGGGTCCTTCCGCCCCGGGACCCGCTGCCGAAGTGTCCCGAAGACCCGTGGCGGGGGGGGGTCCTTCCGCCCCGGGACCCGCCGCTGAAGTGCCCCGAAGACCCGTGGCGGGGGGTCCCTCTGCTCCAGGACCCGCTGCCGAAGTGCCCCGAAGACCCACGGTGGGGGGGGTCCTTCCGCTCCGGGACCCACTGCTGAAGTGCACCGAAGACCCGTGGTGGGGGGGGGCTTCCGCCCCGGGACCCGCTGCCGAAGTGCCCCGAAGACCCACGGTGGGGGGGGTCCTTCCGCTCCGGGACCCACTGCTGAAGTGCACCGAAGACCCGTGGTGGGGGGGTCCTTCCACCCCGGGACCCACCGCTGAAGTGCACCGAAGACCCGTGGTGGGGGGGGGCTTCCGCCCCGGGACCCGCTGCCGAAGTGCCCCGAAGACCCACGGCGGGGGGGTCCTTCTGCCCCGGGACCCGCTGCCGAAGTGCCCCGAAGACCCACGGCGGGGGGGGTCCTTCCGCTCCGGGACCCGCTGCCGAAGTGCCCCGAAGACCCACGGCGGGGGGGTCCTTCTGCTCCGGGACCCGCCGCCGAAGTGCCCCGAAGACCCATGGTGGGGGGGTCCTTCTGCTCCGGGACCCGCTGCCGAAGTGCCCCGAAGACCCACGGCGGGGGGGTCCTTCTGCCCCAGGACCCGCTGCCGAAGTGCCCCGAAGACCCACGGCGGGGGGGGTCCTTCCGCTCCGGGACCCGCTGCTGAAGTGCCCCGAAGACCCACGGCGGGGGGGTCCTTCTGCCCCAGGACCCGCTGCCGAAGTGCCCCGAAGACCCGTGGCGGGGGCGTCCTTCCGCCTCGGGACCCGCCGCTGAAGTGCCGGGTCTTCGGCGGCAATTCGGCGTTGGGGGGCCCCCTGAATCCTCTGGGCGGCCCTGGATAGCAGGGCCACAAATGGTACCAAAACTACTCGGGTTCAGGAGCAGGAAACGGCACAGGAACTGTCGGCTCAGTTTTGGGTTCGTTTGACTCAGAAATGTCCAGGTGGAACAGGTGGAAGGTATAAAAAGACCCATTAGTTACTGTGAACGTGAACAAGCAGGTCCGGTTTCACAACCCATAATGACAGGAGTCAAAGGTTTCGCTGCAGAAGAAAACTGGACTATTCAGAACATTCAGAACATTGCTAGGCCGTTCAGTCAGACACAAGAAACGTCAGTGAGCTAATGAGTGAAAACAATGAGGAGGCGAAGACGTGCCACATGGGTACTATTAGTAGTACCCTGGAAGTTACTAAATAAGGCAAAATTCCAACTATCCTTAAGGCTGAACAGCTCCTTAAGGGCTTATCGTCCTCAGTGCATCGCTAAATCTTATGACGAAAGACATCATGGTATAAAATTCTACAAGACGTTCCTTCTAGCACTTGTAACCCCCTGCCGTCTTCGGCTGCAACACTGCATCCGCTTGCAACAATCGCTCCTCCTCCTCACGTATCTCTCGAATGAGCTTGTGGAATGGGGGTGGGTCTTGGGCCCGCTCCCTCAGCTGCAGTTTCCACAACATCAACCCATCTTGTCGGGTGCCCCGGAGGATTTGGTCCAATCTAGCGAAATCAATGCGCTTGGTGGGGATGCCCGCCTTCCGCACTACCTGCTGTAGCAAATCCTCTAGTCTCCTGATGAAATCAGACAATCGTTCGTGGGGCTCCTGATAGGTATGGCGAAACGATAATACAGGTCTTCACTGCTATCAGTAGCACCGTAGACACTCTCAAGAGCGGTTAAATAGTCTTGCACTGTGGCGGCTGGTTGTGAGTCTTTCAGGGCTTGGATAATTCGCATGGCAGGTCCCCTCAGACTCTCAAGCACCCGTTTCCGCTTCTCAGCATCAGAGCATTCCCACTCTTGGACAAGTGGCACCGTAAAATCCCTCCAGGTTTCATAATCATCCTCCCCTGATGGTACAGGTGACACCCCCGAGAATGAACGTAACCGCTTGTATGGAGAATTTTCATGTACCGGCTTCAATGCATCTTTGAGAGCATTTCCCAGCTCTTTGGCCCATCCCACCAGGCTGGGTGCTGCAGGTGTTGGATCCCCTCCTAATGCTAAAATTAATTCTTCTCTTGTCCGCTTCTCATCTACCATCAGGGCTTGCAATTTCTGTGCTAAAGAATCCACCTCAAGTGACTCAGGCACACTAGGAGGGGACTGCTCTGCCCCGAGAATTGTCCAGGGGATACCTTCTACTTTCACCTCTTTGGGCACTTTATCAAGATCTGTTCCTTGGAGTGAGTACGTACTGCTACCATGCCCTTCACTTTGCAGTTGTAAATACGGGTGTGGACCTTTACCCTCCCCAGTATTTCAGCTGTATCTAGGCTCTCCTCAATTTCATTTGGTTCCATCTCTTCTGGGAACCCCACCACCAGCACAGCTTTGGTTACTGGGATACGTGCCCCTCGGCACAGGTCTTCTAATAATCCTCTCTCCATTTTTTTTTTAAACTGAGATGAAAGTCACTCAGGAGTTTCTTTGCTCTGTGAAGAAGAGCCCAGGGTGCACAACATAGGGGCGTGTGTGTGTGTGTGTGTACTGCAAATTCCCCGTACGGGCCACCAAGTGTAACTTCAGCGCCCTCATGGCCAAGATGGAGTCTGCTCTGCAGGCAGCTCTGGCCAAGAGACAGCGCGCGCAGGAATACAGCAGGAGAAATCCCTTCCATCCCAGGGGCACCTGTTCCAAACCCCCCAGAGTGAACACACACCCCCACAGGAAAAGTACAATGGATATAACAAAGGGAGATATTTATTTACAGAGGGCTGGGAGGAGAAAAACAACAAGGGGAAATATAGGGGGAGCAGTAAAACAGGGCTGCATTCAAAACAAGGCCCCACGGACCCAGTGGTAGCACAGTCTGACAGGACAGACACTGAGCAATGTGTCTGCGCACAGAGTTCAGGAGGCCTGAGCAAAGTTCCAGTCCGGTGGTGAGTCTTGGGTGCTCCTGGTCGTCTTCGGCGCCAGTGAACTCTCCCCAGCAAACCCCTCCGGTGCCTCTTCTGCCGCTCTCTGCAAAGCCACACAGAGCGGCCACCTCCCCACTGAACTATCTAACAGCCTCCCTCCTTATTCCCAGTGCAGAGTCACAAGCCCCAGTACTCACAGCCCCAGGCAGCTCCGGGCAGCCGTGATCCTGGGTCCAGCTCCGGCCTGTCCTCCTCGGGTGATTCCCCCTGGCACAGGGCTCCTCCTGGCTCCTGTCCTGGGCTGTCCCCGATCGGGCCTGACCTCCTCAGGCCTCTGGCAGGTTCTCTCTGCTTCCTTCTCCAGGGCCAGCCATGCTGCTCTCCTCTCTCTCGCTCCAGCTCCAGCCCTGCCCCCTGGAGTTTCCCTCCTTTTTCTTACTCTCCCCCTCCCCCTTGGGAAAAAGATTTAAAGGGGCCATGCTCTCTAGACCCCAAAGGGGTTACACACTGCTAGAAACTTGCAATCTGCGGCACCACATCCAAATAAAGGCTGACATGGCGGCCCGTCTCCAGCGCCGCTAACACCGGCATTACACCATGTTTTATGCACATTAAGCTGGGACACTAATAAATTCTCAACATCGTATGTCAAACCGTACAGAGTAACTTTCCTGTAATCAACTCTTGTTCTTACCTTGCCTGGCTATAAAGTTTGATTATCAATTCAAATAACTGACCAGACACTCTTACGTTTTACCTTTGGATTCTTTTTTCCTCTGTGTTAGCAACACCAGGGTTGATAATCACCTGGGACACCTGAGGCCCTATTCTGAGGGACTCTTGGTGAAAATCCAAAGAAAGTGACCTTCCCCGGCCAGATGCTGAGTGAAGACGTGTTCTTTTCTATCGTACTTGTTATGCGATTCTTGAAAATTGGATAGGCCAATTATCATACAGGCCAATTTTCTAGTTTGTTAGCAAAACTAGACTCCTAATATTTTTGCCCTCTTATCGCTATATGTTGCTCTTAAGGATAGTTAATAAAATTCTCTACAATCAAATTTAGCTCAAGTCCTTTTGTGTAGTTAAGCCACCAGAATTCAAAGAGCCCCAAGGATGGTGGAATGGGGAAATCCATTATGCAGACTGATTAACAAAAGTTTGTTTTTATCTAATTGAGACCACAGCTGAGACTGGAGTGAACGTTCACGAGATGTCACAGTAACCCAGGACAGCAAATGCTGACAGGCAAAGGTGCCACACTGAGTTAGTCCAAATAAAATCTGTCTTTGCTGTTCTTGTCCTCCCGATCTAACTCCAGAACTGTATTCAGATTATGCCTGTGAACAAGAGAAGTGGGGGACTGGAAATCAATGATCGGAAACTTGGCCAAATGGGTGAACAAAATAACGAGGGGACAGGCTACTCCAGCCACCGCTCCCTCTGGGGGCCTCCAAGAGCCTTTGTGGGGAGAACAGCAGCAATGCTGGCTGACCCCAGCATCCACCATCACTCTGCTGGGCCTTCCCTGGCCTGATCCTGAGGGACGTCATGACCAGACTGGCTCAGAGAGGGACTCAGATGATGTAGTCACCTCTACCTGCTTTGGGTAAATCCTAACCACCACCCGGGGTGGGAGACTTTGTCACCCCCCTGTGTCACTCACCCTTTGTCACCTTCCTCCGCACCACGTCCTTTTCCTTTCCCACCTTATTTCTTCACCATCTTGTCTCTCTCCTCTTTGGCTTAGTCGGCCAAGACTGTATAACTTGCAACCCAGATGTGAGCCTGTGACCAGAAAGGCAGCTAAAAGCACTGTCCTGCACAGCTCAATACTGGCACGAGTTTGCCAGATTTCAGTGGGGCTGGTCACGCTGCGGGCTGGACCCAGGTTTCTCCAGCAGGGAGGTTGCAAGTGAGAACTAACAACCAGAAACTGTGTCGTCTGGCTTTGCTGTTCTTGTCTCTCCTTTTGTTTGTCTTGTCTTGGAGGAAATGGGATTGGACTTTAACAACAACAGCAACTGCAGCTCCAACTTATTTTGACTGTTTCCCTTTGCCCCAAAAAGAACAGTTGCGTTGCCATGTAAAGACAGAGGGTATGTTTACACCTAAAACGCTGCATCAGCGCATAATTCACCTCCCCGAGATGGAATTCTTCCATGGACCTAGCACTGCTTGCACTGGGGGATAACTGCATTACTCCAAGGTGTGGGTTCTTCACAACCCTGAGAGACGTAACTACGCCGATGTACATTTCCAGTGTAGACCAGCCCACAAGGTGGGTGAAGTAATATCCGTTATTGGACCAACTTCTGCTGGTGAGAGAGACAAGCTTTCAAGCTCCACAGAGCTCTTCCTCAGGGCTGGGAAAGGTGCACCGAGGGCAGCGTGGATCGCTTAGCACAAGGAGTTAGCACACGTTGCAAGTGACCATTCAAAGTGAGGTGGGCAGGTAACGCTTCTGCAGTCCGAGGACAAAAGTGGGTTTCAGATTGTTGTAATGAGCCATAAATCCAGTGTCTCTACTGAGTCCATGATCTTTGTGTCCGCCAGCGTTATGAATTTAAGCTCCCAGGCTCAGATTTTGAAAGTTTTGTGCAGGTTTCCTTTCAGGACAAGGCCTGCAAGGTCAGACATGGAGCGATTGTTCTGTGACAATTGTTCACCTGTGGGTGATGTGGTGGTTTTGTCTTTTATCACTTTCCTGGGTGAGTTCATTCAAGGGCCCATTGATTTCTGGTTTCACCTCTGGAGAGCTTGGAGAGGGGATTCGGGGTGTTGTTCGAAGGCCAAAAAGGGAGCTCAGGGAAGATTTTTCAGGATGGGCTCCCCATCGAGTATGGGCTGTAGTTGTTTGATGATATCCCATGCTGGGTGACAACTGGGGGTGTGCGGTTCCAGGGCTTTTATTTCCATATTGCAGCAGGTTTTCTGGGGTAGTTGGGTGGCCTGGTCCATGACGTCTCTGCGGGAGCGCCCTCATCTGGTGAAGATGGTCATGTCAAGGTGGGTTTTTATTTTCTAAAGACTCCTCATGGCCAAAGTCAAAGGGAAGCAGGGGTGTTGTTAAAACAAAAGCTGCTGTAATACTTCATGTCTCAAAGGCTGTAACAGTTCTGCGTTCTTTTCCGCACCTATAAGAGAAGATGAAAAGGCTGAGGAACAGGGTGTTTGCCGTGGCCCCGGCAGGCTGAGATCTCTGTATGCCAAACTCCACCCCCTGTTCAATGCTGGACAGTCGGGTTAACACCTCTGACCTTAGGGTCCATTTATTCCACCCCAGTTACCATGTTTCTGGTGGCTGGGCTGGGCTCACAGAAGGAACACACCAGATGGCCCAGTGCCTGCTGGGAGGATGGGCCGGCTGTCTGGGACGGGGGTAGTGAGAGACAGCGACACCAGTGCACTCTCTATTTCCAGGCAGCCCCCCATCTCTGCCGAGGACCCCCTGCCTGTGACTCCTACCTCGTCCACCCAGCCCCCCCCCCAACTCTGCCCCCAGGACCAGGCTGTCCTTAGGCATAAGCAGAATATGCAGCTGGGTAGGGCACCATGAAATTTGGGGTACCCTACACAGCCGTGTGCTTCGTATGCGGCAGCACCATCCTCCAGCTGGCCCCCGTGGGGTGCGCCCACTGCAAGGGGCAGGGACGTTCCTAGGGGGGTGCGGAGCCCAGGACAACTCCCTCCACTCCGCTGGCTCCCCGCTGTGTCGCTCTGCTTCCCGCAGCCGGTGAGTGTGTGTGTGTGTGTGGGGGGGTGTCATGGAGTGTGGGGGAGTCCGGCCCTGCACCCCTCTTCCTGGGACCCACAGTGACTCTCAGCCAGCCAGGAAAACAGAAGGTTTATTGAACAACAGGAACACAGGATACAGCCCAGCTCGTGTTCAGAGCCAGGACCCCTCACTCTGGCCTCTCTGGGGGTTCAGGGTGTCTGGATTCCAGCACAGGTTCCCCTGCAAACCCCCCACCCCGGTCCCAAAACCGAAGACTGACACCCCCCCCCCTCCACTCAGCTCCTTTTCTTTTGTCCAGCTCCTGGGCCGAGGTGTCACCTCCCCTCCCCCAGGCCTAGCTCATGTTACAGTCTGTGTATCTGCCTCTCCCCTAAAATCCTCCCTGCTCTCCCTGGTGCCCAGGAACCTCCCAAACTCCAACCTCTGCTCCCTCCACCATGATCTGCCTTCTCCAGCCGCCCTCCGGCCCCTGACCCCCACCCAGGCTCCCTCCTCCCCACATCTGCTGCTCCAGGCTCCCCCACCTCTGATCCACCCCCTCAAGTTACCCCCACACCCTGCTCCCCTCCCCAGGCTCCTCCCACCAGCCCCTCCCTCTCCCCCCTGGCTCCTGCCACCAGCCCCTCCCTCTCCTCCCCCTGGCTCCTCCCAACAGCCCCTCCCTCTCCTCCCCTGGCTCCTCCCACCAGCCCCTCCCTCTCCTCCCCCTGGCTCCTCCCACCAGCCCCTCCCTCTCCTCCCCTGGCTCCTTCCACCAGCCCCTCCCTCTCCTCCCCTGGCTCCTCCCACCAGCCCCAGACTCCTCCCACCAGCCCCTCCCTCTCCCCCACCTTCCCCCTGGCTCCTCCCACCAGCCCCTCCCTCTCCTTCCCCCTGGCTCCTCCCACCAGCCCCTCCCCTCCTCCCCTGGCTCCTCCCACCAGCCCCAGACTCCTCCCACCAGCCCCTCCCTCTCCTCACCTTCCCCTGGCTCCTCCCACCAGCCCCTCCCTCTCCTCACCTTCCCCTGGCTCCTCCCACCAGCCCCTCCCTCTCCTCCCCTGGCTCCTCCCACCAGCCCCTCCCTCTCCCCACCTTCCCCCTGGCTCCTGCCACCAGCCCCTCCCTCTCCCCCTGGCTCCTCCCACCAGCCCCAGACTCCTCCCACCAGCCCCTCCCTCTCCCCACCTTCCCCCTGGCTCCTCCCACCAGCCCCTCCCTCTCCCCACCTTCCCCTGGCTCCTCCCACCAGCCCCTCCCTCTCCCCGACTCCTCCTCCAGCCCCCCCCCAGCCCCGGTTCTCCTTCGGGTCCGATTCAGACGCCGGTCTTTTTGCATTTGGCGCTAGCCCCGCCCCTTCGGTCAGGCCGACCAATCAGGAGCGCCGGATGGGGCGGGCGCACGCGCAGCGGCTGGGCGGGGGCGTTGGAGCCGAGCCGAACTCGGGGAGAGCGCTTGAGGGGCGGGCGCACGCGCTTGGGGCGGGGGGGCCGTTAAGACTCATCGCAGTGGCGCATGCGTACTGAGAGGGTGGTGTACGCTTTCGAGCGGTGAGTAGAAACAGCGCATGCGCAAACAGCAGGGCTGGGGCAAACAGTATGGCGCATGCGCACTGAAGAAACACAAAGACGGCGCCGCTGAGCAGGGCGCGCGACCTAGCCGACTTTGAAGGAGGCGCATGCGCAATGAGGCGCAGACGCTCTCGGTGCGGGCTCCGTCGCTCATGCGCGTGGTAAGGCGCGGGTGGCGCACGCGCAGTGAAGGGACCTGACCAGAGGCTTCACAAAATGGCGGCGGGGGCCTGGGTTGCCTGGCAGTCAATGGCTGAGATGTGACCCCCCCAGCTGCCCTTGGGAGCCCCAGTGTGGGCCTGGCCGGGACGGAGCCCCCAGCAGGGTCGGTTGGGGCGAGCCCCAAGATGGCCGCCACCTCGGCATGAACATCAGGGGCCACTGCCAAGATGGCTGCCACGGCGCCACAAGCCTGGCTGAGCCCCAAGGTGGCCTCTGCGTTGGCAGGACTGGCAGGTGGTGGGCCCCAAGATGGCCGCCACGTTGGCATGAGCCCCAAGATGGCCTCTGCGTTGGCAGGACTGGCAGGTGGCGGGCCCCAAGATGGCCGCCACGTTGGCATGAGCCCCAAGATGGCCGCCACGTTGGCATGAGCCCCAAGATGGCCTCTGTGTTGGCATGACTGGCAGGTGGCGGGCCCCAAGATGGCCGCCACGTTGGCATGAGCCCCAAGATGGCTGCCACGTTGGCATGAGCCCCAAGATGGCCTCTGCGTTGGCAGGACTGGCAGGTGGCGGGCCCCAAGATGGCCGCCACGTTGGCATGAGCCCCAAGATGGCCGCCACGTTGGCATGAGCCCCAAGATGGCCTCTGTGTTGGCATGACTGGCAGGTGGCGGGCCCCAAGATGGCCGCCACGTTGGCATGAGCCCCAAGATGGCCGCCACGTTGGCATGAGCCCCAAGATGGCCTCTGCGTTGGCAGGACTGGCAGGTGGCGGGCCCCAAGATGGCCGCCACGTTGGCATGAGCCCCAAGATGGCTGCCACGTTGGCATGAGCCCCAAGATGGCCTCTGCGTTGGCATGACTGGCAGGTGGCAGGCCCCAAGATGGCCGCCACGTTGCCATGAGCCCCAAGATGGCCGCCACGTTGCCCTGAGCCCCAAGATGGCCACTGCATTGACATGACTGGCAGGTGGCGAGCCCCTAAATGGCCACAGTGTTGGTGCAACTGGCATCGAAGCTCAGGGCTGTTATTGTAGGGTCGCCACTGAACCCTTTGTTGTCATAGTGCCCCCGAAAAGCACCAGCACTGACTGCTGGCTTGTTATTGTAGAGTCTCCAGCCATGCTCTAACCATTGACTCTCCCCTTGCAGCCTGGTCCTCTCCTGCCATGGAGGCCGCGGCCGTGGAGGAGGGCGAGGTGACCTCTGGGATGCAGTCCCTGGTGGTGGAGGATGCCCCGGAACTGGTGCCGGCTGCAGCGGAGGACGACAGGCCAGCGCCGGAAGAGGCGGAGGAGCAGGGGCAGGAGGAGGAGGCTGGGTGGTGTGTCCCCTGCAGCGACGAGGAGCTGGAGGCCCCAGAGGCCTGGATGCCGCCGCCTGAGGAGATCAGACGCCTCTACGAGCAGATTGCTGCCGAGGGCACCCTGCCGCTCCAGGCCGAGATCCTGCCCCGCAGGGCCCCCACCCCTGAGCCCGACAGCGAGGAGGAGGAGAGATCCGATGGGCAGCCCGAGAGCGAAGAGGAGGAGGAGGAGAAGTGAGCGCAGGCCTGGGCTAGCAGGGGCTGCAGGTCGGGGTGAGGGGCGCTGGTAGGGCTGGAGGGGGGCAGGGCTGGGCTAGCTGGGGGCTGCGGGTCGGGATGAGGGGCGCTGGCAGGGGCTGTGGGTCGGGGTGAGGGGCACTGGCAGAGCTGGGGGTGGGGGCAGGGCTGGGCTGGCAGGGGCTGCGGGTCGGGGTGAGGGGCGCTGGCAGGGGCTGCGGGGTGGGGTGAGGGGCACAGGCAGAGCTGGGGGTGGGGGCAGGGCTGGGCTGGCAGGGGCTGTGGGTCGGGGTGAGGGGCACTGGCAGAGCTGGGGGTGGGGGCAGGGCTGGGCTGGCAGGGGCTGCGGGTCGGGATGAGGGGCGCTGGCAGGGGCTGTGGGTCGGGGTGAGGGGCACCGGCAGAGCTGGGGGTGGGGGCAGGGCAGGGCAGGGCTGGGCTGGCAGGGGCTGCGGGTCGGGGTGAGGGGCACCGGCAGAGCTGGGGGTGGGGGCAGGGCTGGGCTGGCAGGGGCTGCAGGTTGGCGCTGGCAGAGCTGGGCAGGGCAGGGCAGGAGACTGCGGCTGGCGCTGTCCCTTCCCCTGCATTGAGGCTTTAACCCCTTGGCTCTCTCTGCTCCAGGCCCCACGTCCCGACCGAGTTTGACTTTGACGATGAGCCTGTGACGCCCAAGAACCCCCTGATTGATCGCAGGAGAACAGCAGGTAGGAACAGAGCTGGGGAGAGAACCCAGGAGTCCTGACTCCCAGCCCCCCCCCGAGCGGGGTCCTGACGCTCCCTCCCCCCGCAGGCGGCTCGCGCAGCCAGAAGCGGGAGGCCCGGCTGGACAAGGTGCTGTCGGACATGAAGCGGCACAAGAAGCTGGAGGAGCAGATCCTGCGCACGGGCCGCGACCTCTTCCAGCTGGGCAGGGAGGAGGCGCCGTCCCCACAGCGCCCCGCGGGGCTCTTCCTGCGCCAGCGCAAGTACTGACCGCCGGGCCGGGGGGGTCCCAGCATCCTCCGGGCTGCACCAGGCTGCTTGGGGGACGGAGACGGACGGACAGTGGGGTCAGCCGGTGGGGCACGGGGCCGTTCCGATCCGGCTCCAGGGCAGGGGAATGGGGCCCACAGCTTTCAGGATCTCAGCACAGCCGCCTCCATCACACCTATGGCTCCGCCCCCTCTGGGGGCTGGCGAAGCAGGAAATCCCCCCCCCCCCCCCGTGTTGCCCGGAGGGGGCAAAATCTACAGCCTGGGGGTGGAGGGAAGGGCCTGTCCAGTGTTTCTGCTGCAATAAATGTGTTTCTCGCCCTGTGGCGTCACCTTTCTTCTGCCCGGTTCATGCTGAGCTGAGGCCTCAAGCTTCCCCCAACCAGGCCCCTAGTGCCAGACACTCTGCCCCAAAGCGGGGGGGGGGGGGCTCTCTACAGGTGTGAGGCTTGGGACTCTTGTAGGCCCTACATAAACACCACCTTGACAGAGCCTGCAGGTGGTGCAGCAGGGGGGCCTCCCTGGGACCTGTGCCACAGGGGGGGTGTCTGAATCGGGCCTTCCTGAGGGGCGGGGCCCCGTGGCTCAGGAGTGTTTTGCAGACGTGGCCACCCTGGGCACTCAGGTGGCAGGATCCTGTTCCTCCAGGAGGCGGGACAGTGCAAGGGTGTGTGAACCCTGGCATTCTGCCAGAAGAGGTAAGGACTTGCTGTATTGTCATCAGGGCTGGAGGTGGGACTTCCTGTATTGCTATCGAGGCAGGCGGTGGGACTTCGTTACCTATGCAGGAGGAGGCGGGACTTCCTGTATTGCCACAGGGGCAGGAGGTGGGACCTCCTCTGCCCACAGGCTGCTCCTCCCAGGAGAAGGGCTGAACTGTTTTGTCGTTCCCTGCTGGGCCGTGTCCTCACAGGCTTTGTGTCTCCTTGTCCAATCAGGGCAGGATACTGGCAGTGAGGCAATGCATCCCCCTCGCCTGAGGCCTCCCGCCCCACGGGGCTCGGGTGCAGGGGGGTGCGGTACTGGCTCAGAGCCCATCCGCAGCGGGGCGAGCGGGGAGGGGGGCAGGGACAGAGCAGTTGGGGGGGAGGAGTAGGGGGGGTCGAGATCCCTCTAGGCCCCAATCCTGAGTTGAGGCGCGCTGGGCCCCTTGCTACAGCAGGGCTTGTGGTGGGGAGTTCCCCAGGGGCCGGGCCCAGCCCACAGCCCGGCCGCCCTGCCCCTGGGGGCAGATTGTCCTCAAGACGCCCCCCGAGCCAGCCAGCACATTGGGGGCCACTGCCCTCCGGACCCCCAAACCCAGAGACAAAGGCCAGCAGACCCCGCCCTCACCCCCTGCCTTTACCCAGAGCTGTTCCTCGCCCTCCGGACGCCTGGGTCCACCCGGCCCTGCCGGTGCCCCTCACTGCCGACCCGCAGCCCCTGCCACCCCAGCCCTGCCGGTGCCCCTCACTGCCGACCCGCAGCCCCTGCCACCCCAGCCCTGCCGGTGCCCCTCACTGCCGACCCGCAGCCCCTGCCAGCCCAGCCCCGCCGGTGCCCCTCACTCCCGACCCGCAGCCCCTGCCAGCCCAGCCCTGCCCCCCCCCAGCCCTGCCGGTGCCCCTCACTGCCGACCCGCAGCCCCTGCCAGCCCAGCCCTGCCGGTGCCCCTCACTCCCGACCCGCAGCCCCTGCCAGCCCAGCCCTGCCCCCCCCAGCCCTGCCGGTGCCCCTCACTCCCGACCCGCAGCCCCTGCCAGCCCAGCCCTGCCACCCCCAGCACTGCCGGTGCCCCTCACTCCCGACCCGCAGCCCCTGCCAGCCCAGCCCTGCCCCCCCCAGCCCTGCCGGTGCCCCTCACTCCCGACCCGCAGCCCCTGCCAGCCCAGCCCTGCCCCCCCCAGCCCTGCCGGTGCCCCTCACTCCCGACCCGCAGCCCCTGCCAGCCCAGCCCTGCCCGCCCCAGCTCTGCCGGTGCCCCTCACTCCCGACCCGCAGCCCCTGCCAGCCCAGCCCTGCCCCCCCCAGCTCTGCCGGTGCCCCTCACTCCCGACCCGCAGCCCCTGCCAGCCCAGCCCCCCCAGCTCTGCCAGTGCCCCTCAGTCCCGACCCGCAGCCCCTGCCGGTGCCCCTCACTCCCGACCCGCAGCCCTAGTCTCTCCCTGGGAGCCTGGTGACTCAGGTGCCCCCTGTGGCTGCGCTCGGTGCGTGGGGGCAGCAGCAGCTTCGTGACTCCCTGGGGGGGGGGGCGGGATGGGGGCTGATGTGGGGGTGGAGAGAGACTTCAACCTGTTACCACCTGGGCCGGGGGGGGGCAGCGCTCCCCCTCCCCCATGACAGGCCCCCTGCCCCTGAGCCAGCCAGCGCCACCCTGTGGCCAGGTGGGGCCGGTGCTCCCTGGAGGGGCCAGGGCGGCTGGAGGCAGCGGGGAACCCGGAAGCTGCCCCCCCCCCGTCTCCTTTCTGTGTCAGCAGCTGACGCACGGTCCCCCCCGCGCCCCCGCATCCCGTCACCATGGCAACCCATTGTTACCTCCAACGCAGCCGGGGCCGGGGGGGCCCAGCGTATATAGGGCCCTGGGCCGGAGCGAAGGCCCCAGCGCTGGGCCGGCCTGGGGAGCCAGGAGCACCCCCTCTTCCTTCCCCAGAGCCCAGCGGAGTGGAGCAGGCACCTGCCAGGTGAGGGGGCACCCGCAGCCCAGTTCTCCCACAGGGTCAGTAGAGGGGATGGGGTGAATTGGGGGGCCGGCTAGTGGGGTAATGTTTGGGGGGTGATGGGGGATTGTGGGGGCAGCGGGGGATGGAAAGGGGGGTGCATTGGGGTTGTGGATGGGGGGTGCAAGGGGAATTGGGATCAGTTGGATTCTGGGGGCAGGGGATTGTTGGGGTGCCGGGGGGTGCTGGGTTCCCTGACAAAAGTGGGGAGTACTTGGAAAGCCCCTGCCCCACAGAGACTATGCCAGCCTCCCCCTCCCCTGCTGGGGGCTGCGGGTCGGGAGTGAGGGGCACCGGCAGGGCTGGGGGGGGCAGGGCTGCAGGTCGGGAGTGAGGGGCACCGGCAGGGCTGGGGGGGGCAGGGGCTGCGGGTCGGGAGTGAGGGGCACCGGCAGGGCTGGGGGGGGCAGGGGCTGCGGGTCGGGAGTGAGGGGCACCGGCAGGGCTGGGGGGGGCAGGGGCTGCGGGTCGGGAGTGAGGGGCACCTGCAGGGCTGGGGGGGCGGGGGGGCTGCGGGTCGGGAGTGAGGGGCACCGGCCGGGCTGCGGGTCGGGAGTGTGGGGCACCTGCAGAGCTGGGGGGGGCGGGGGGGCTACGGGTCGGGAGTGAGGGGCACCGGCAGAGCTGGGGGGGGCGGGGGGGGTAGGGGTCGGGAGTGAGGGGCACCTGCAGGGCTGGGGGGGCGGGGGGGCTGCGGGTCGGGAGTGAGGGGCACCGGCGGGGTCGGGGGGGGCTGCGGGTCGGGAGTGAGGGGCACCGGCGGGGCTGGGGCGGGGGGGCTACGGGACAGGAGTGAGGGGCACCGGCGGGGGCGGGGGGCTGCGGCTCGGGAGTGAGGGGCACCGGCGGGGCTGGGGGGCTGCGGGTCGGGAGTGAGGGGCACCGGCGGGGCTGGGGCGGGGGGGCTACGGGTCAGGAGTGAGGGGCACCGGCGGGGGCGGGGGGGCTGCGGCTCGGGAGTGAGGGGCACCGGCGGGGCTGGGGGGGGCGGGGGCTGCGGGTCGGGAGTGAGGGGCACCGGCGGGGGCGGGGGGGCTGCGGGTCGGGAGTGAGGGGCACCGGCGGGGCTGGGGGGGGCGGGGGCTGCGGGTCGGGAGTGAGGGGCACCGGCGGGGGCGGGGGGGCTGCGGGTCGGGAGTGAGGGGCACCGGCAGGGCTGGGGGGGGGTCTGGCTGTCGTGCTCTGGCCCTTTAAGGGGCGGGCCCATCTCCCCCCCTCCCATTTTCTCCATCCCTTTTTCTGCGCATCAGCCTCTCCCGCCCCCCCAGCCCAGACCCGGATGCCTGGGTTCCGCGGCGGGACGGAGGCGGCCGCCCCGCTGCCCCCCTAGCTGCCCCGGGGAGGGGCCGCCCCGCTGGAGCGAGGTAGGAGCCCCCGGCGGGGGGGGGGCGGGACTCTTCCCCCCCAAGATCCCGCCCCATTTCCTCCCTGCAGCCCCCACAGCGGGGGCGTCGGGCGGAGCCGGGGGGGTCTCGCCTAAGGAAGTGGGGGCGGACCCAGGCGTCCGGCGGTGGGTGGGGCAGGATCGTCAGGCCCCCGCCCTGGAGAAATGGGGGGGGGTGGCTCGAGAACGTTCGAAACCTGCCCCCCCCTCTGGGGAGGGGGATGGGAAGGGATGGAGACAGGTGGGGCCTGGGCCCTCCAGGGTGGGGGGCTGGGACCTGGGGCCCAACCCCCCCTTAACGCCCCCCCTTTCTCTCCCCCCAGCTGGCCCCCATGTACGCCGACGCCTCCACCATGAACTTCCGGACCCCCGGCTTCTTCCGGCGCAGCGCCCCCCCCGCGGCGAAGCCGGCCCCCGGGGCCCCCCCGGCCTCGGCGCTGGGGGGCATCGCCCAGATCTCGCCCTGCCTCTACCTGTGCAGCGGCAACGCGGCCGCCAACCGGCAGCTGGTGGCGGCCCGGGCCGTGACCTGCGTGGTGAACGCCACCCTGGAGATCCCCAACGCCAACTGGCCCGACATCGAGTACGTCAAGGTGCCGGTGCCCGACCTGCCCCACGCGCCCCTGGGCCTCTACTTCGACTCGGTGGCCGACCGCATCCACCAGACGGGCAAGCGCAACGGGCGCACCCTGGTGCACTGCGTGGCGGGCGTGAGCCGCTCGGCCTCGCTCTGCATCGCCTACCTCATGAAGTACCATCGCCTCAGCCTGCTGGACGCCCACCAGTGGGTGCGGAGCCGGCGGCCCGTGGTGCGGCCCAACGCCGGCTTCTGGCGCCAGCTCATCGAGTACGAGCGGCGGCTCTTCGGCAAGACCACGGTGCACATGGTGCCCTCGCCGCTCGGGCCGCTGCCCGACGTCTACGAGCCGGAGACCCGCGGCCTGGTGCCCCTCTGGAGCTGCAGATAGGGGGCCCCGCTCGGCGCCCAGCCGGGGCAGACCCCACGCCAGGGGGCGCCAGAGACGCTATTTGCCCCTGGAGGAGGGATTCGGGGGCAGCTGCCCCACCCTGGGACCGGCTCGGCGGGGGGGGCAGAGGTTGTCCCACAAAAGGGCATTTTCTAACCTCAGAGACTTTGGGGGGGGAGGGGGAGGGGGGCTGGCAGAGTCTGAAGCTGTTGGGGGGGGGGAAGAGTCATTGAGCATAACCCCCCCTCCCCCCACATTGTGTGACTCTTCCCCTGGGTGGCCATTTTTGTAGGGCCTACCACAAACACCCTGCTAACCCCCTTCCAATTCACCGCTCCCCCCCCCCCCGGAGAGACGAGATCTCAGCTGCTACCCCCCAGTGGGGGGCATAAGTGGGAGGGGGCAAAGTGTGGGGGGGATCTGCTCTCAGCCTGTCTTCCGCCAGCCCTGTACATAGCGCCAGAGCTCCAGCTCCGCCCCCACTCCCCTCAATAAACCCCCTTTCCATTACGCCCGGCGCGTCAGCGGGGCTGCCGTGGGGCGGGGGGGGCTCGCAGGCACTGGCTGCAGTGGGGGGTGGGGGAGGTCGGGGGGCTCTGGCCGCAGTGGGGAGGTTCGGGGAGGTTGGGGGGGCTCTGGCCGCAGTGGGGAGGTCGGGGGGGGGCTCTGGCCGCCGTGGGGAGGTTCGGGGAGGTCGGGGGCCTCTGGCCACAGTGGGGGGTCGGGGAGGTTGGGGGGGCTCTGGCCACCGTGGGGAGGTTCAGGGGGCTCTGGCCACAGTGGGGGGTCGGGGAGGTTCAGGGGGCTCTGGCCACAGTGGGGAGGTTCAGGGGGCTCTGGCCACAGTGGGGGGTTGGGGAGGCTGGGGGGGGCTGTGGCCGCCGTGGGGAGGTTTGGGAGGCTGGGGGGGGGCTCTGGCCGCAGTGGGAGGTCGGGGGGGGGCTCTGGCCACAGTGGGGAGGTTCGGGGAGGTTAGGGGGGCTCTGGCCGCAGTGGGAGGTCGGGGGGGGCTCTGGCCACAGTGGGGAGGTTCGGGGGGCTCTGGCCGCAGTGGGGGGTCGGGGGGCTCTGGCCGCAGTGGGGGGTCGGGGGGCCATATGCTCACTTGGGTGCCCCTTAAATAACAAAATTCACTTTATTTTACAATATAAAAAGCGCATAAAACAAAGACATTTACACCGGGGGGTTGGGATGGGGGGTGATTGCCCCCCAAGCCAGGACACATCCAGCCCCCGGCCCCAGTTCACTGCGGGGCCAGCGTGGGAGTGTTCTGGGGTCACCTCTGGCTCCCCTGGGGGCGGGCAGCTGCTGCCCCGGCTCTGCAGGGAGGCCCCTGCTAGTGGCTCAGGGGTCCCCCAACCTCCAGTTTTGGGGTGGCAGGTGGGATCACCCGGAAAGTGCCAGACACCGGGGGGATTCCGAGAGCTTCGCCCCCCCCCGGGGGGAATGGGAGATGGATTTGCCCCATGCAACGGGGTCACTCCCCGACCTGCCCCCCCAAACAACGGGCCCTTCCAAGCAGGGAATGGCGGGGGGGGGGGTTATACCAGGCGCTGCCCCCCAGCCTCAGTCGCTCTCCCCGTCACTGCTGACGACGCCACGGAGGCTGGACCAGTCCACTGGGCGCCGGGCCGGGGGGGCAGCGGGGGGGGTGCTGTACAGGCTCCAGATGTTGCAGCGCCGGGGGCGGCCTGTGGGGAGGGTAGAGGGGGGTCAGCTCCAGAGGGGGGTCCCTGCCCCCCGATCCCCCGCCTCACCCCCCCCCCCCGGATCCACCCCTTAGCCCCATCTCCTGCCCCAGTGATCCACCCCACCCCCGGCTGCTGCCCGGCCCCCCGGCTCCCCCCTCACCGTCCGAGGCGATGATGTTCTCCACGTCCAGCGCT
Organism: Mauremys mutica; assembly: GCF_020497125.1. Taxonomy (NCBI): domain Eukaryota; kingdom Metazoa; phylum Chordata; order Testudines; family Geoemydidae; genus Mauremys; species Mauremys mutica. Next base: position 157,702,206 of record NC_059075.1, read on the forward strand.
GCCACCTCCGCCGCCTCCTCCCGGCGCAGCCGCAGCGCCCGGCACCGCTCCAGAGAGGGGTTCCCTGGGGGGAGGGGGGGTTACCGGGGGGGCTCTCCCAACTCAGTGCAGGGGCCCCCTTCCCTGTACCCCCCGCCCCCATCCCCATCCCCCCCACCCTGCCTGCCCCCTCCATCCCTATCCCCCACCCCCCCGCCCCCATCCCCATTCCCCCCACCCTGCCTGCCCCCTCCATCCCTATCCCCCAACCCTGCCTGCCCCCTCCATCCCTATCCCCCACCCCCCCGCCCCATCCCCCCACCCTGCCTGCCCCCTCCATCCCTATCCCCCACCCCCCCGTCCCATCCCCCCACCCTGCCTGCCCCCTCCATACCTATCCCCCGCCCCATCCCCCCACCCTGCCTGCCCCCTCCATCCCTATCCCCTCCCACAACCCCCCGGCCCCCTCCACCCGCCCATCCCCAACCCCCTGCCCCCCTCACCCTGCAGCCCAATGGCCTCCAGCTCCCGGCGCAGGACCCTGACCCGCTGCTTGACGGAGCGACACCCGGCCAGCAGCTTCTTGTAGTTCCGCCGCACCCCACACGCCAGGATGTAGCGCTTCAGCCGCCGCACGGCCGGGTGCTCCTCTGCCGGCCCGGCCCCCCCGCTGCCCGGCGCCTGGGGGTGGGGACAGGTTAGAGACAGCCCCCAAGGGGGAGGGGCCTACGGGAAAATCCCGCTTCGTGGGAAAATCAAACAAAATTTTCCCGGGCCCAGCTGGGGGGTGGGGTGGGGTGGTTCCTTTAAAACCTTGTGGGTGGGTTGTTGAATGTCAGAAAACGTCAGCGCTCGACGGCTCCCTTACCCCGGGCCTGGTTTTGTTTTGTTTTTTAAATACAAACTTTTCCACTGGGGGAAATAATAATTCCTGCAGGAAAATTTCATTTCACAAAGTCCAATTTTCTAACTCTCTCCCCCTGCCCCCCCCTTCAAATTGCACTGGGGAAAAAACTGCATTTAATAACATTTCAGTTCAGGTTTTCTCCTTCCTGACTTTTAAAAACGATTTTTGCAGAGAAAAGTTTTTTTAGTGCAATTTCTGTTCAGAATTTCCTTTCCCTGGATTTGAAAACAATTTTTCCACCTGGGGGGCAAGTGAGATTCACATGGCAACGTTGCAGTTCGCAATTTCTCTTTTCTCTGACTACACACAGTAAAATTTCATAAATCAGGTTTTTTTTTCTTTTCACGAAGTACAATTTCAGGCCACAATTAATTTTTCCTGAATTTTAAAACAATTTTTCCACAGGGGGAAAAAATGAATGTAGCAAAAATTTAATTCCATAGTTTGTCCTTTTTTTCCTAACTTTTAAAACAATTTTCCACTGGAAAAAAATGAGCTGAAATTTTTCTACAATTTCTTGTTTTAAAAAAACAGTTAAAAAAATACATGCAATAAAATTTAACTTTACAACTTTTCACCACTTTTATATTGTTTTTTTTCCTGGAGAAAGACAATGAATTTAGTGCAATTTCAGTCCTCAAGCCTTTTCCCCCAGTTGTCAGACACATTTTTCACGGGAAAAATAATTCACAGAGCCAGAATTTCACTTCACAATTTCTTGGGGGTTTTGGAAATTTTAAAACAATTTTCCACTGGAAAAAACAAGGTAGGAAAATTTCAGTTCAATTTCTTTGTTCCTTTTAGTGACTTAAAATAAATAATTTGCATTAGGAGAAAAAAGGGATTTAATCGAATTTCAGTTCACGTTTCCTCTCTCGGGACATTTAAAACAATTTTGCCAGAAGAAAAAAAATTCATTCAGTGCAATTACAGTTGGTAATTCCTTTTTGTAGGTGCCCTTGGGTAGCCGTCCCGGATGCCTGGGTCCCATGCCCCATCCCAGGCTCTGGGGGCACTGCAGGACCCCCTAATGGAGCCGTCCCAGACGCCTGGGTCCCCCCCTCACCTTTCCCTTCTTGCGCCGGGAGCCTGGGTTGGGGCTGCTGTTCTCATCCTGCGCGGAGGACGATGACGAAGAGTCTTCATCTGTCTCAGAGCTGCCCCTCTGCCTCGCCTGCGCCTTCCCCCCCCCCTCCTCCTCCTCCTCCTCCTCGCTGCCCCGCTCGGCCTTCCTCCCTCCCTTCTTCCCCGTCTCCTTCCTGCTCGCACCCTCCTCTTCCTCGCTCCCCGATTCCTCCTCACTCTGGGCCTTCGTCCTCCTCTTCCTGCTGCCCACTTCCTCGGCCTCGCTGTCACTCCTCCGCTCCACCTTCTTCATTCCCGGCTTCCGGCTCGCACCCTCCTCTGACTCGCTCCCCGATTCCTCCTCACTGTCACTCCATCTCCCTGCCTTCCTCCTTCCCTCCTTCCCTGCCCCTTTTCTGCCCTGCCCCTTCTCATCCACCTCGGCGTCGCTCCCCCGAGCCTTCATCCTCCCCTTCTCCTCGCTGTCCCCCCCCTCCTCACGATCACTCCTCCACTTGCTCTTCCTCGGTCCTGTCTGCTTCTGCCGCGTACACTCCTCTCCCTGCACTGGCGAGTCGCTCCCCGATTCCTCCTCCGTCTGAGCTGTGACCCCCCCCTTCTGCTCCCCACAGTCACCCCTCCGCTCTGCCTCTCTCGCCCGCTGCTCCTGCGCCTCGGCTCCCTCTGTTCCCCTCCATGGGGGCTGCTTCCTTCCCTCCTTCCTGGCTGCCCATTCAGAGTTGCTCTCTCTGCTGGTGCCACCCCGGTCAGGTGTGTCCTCTGCTCCAGAGTCCCCCTCGTCCTCACACGATCCCGTGGGCCTGGATTTCCCAGCATCCTCGGCAGGAGCCAGTTTTGGCTTCCTCGAATCAATCCCAGAATCCTCCCCGTCAGAACTGGCCTCTGGAAACCAGATGGGAAACAAGGGGTTAACCGAGGGCTGGGACACAGAGAGGGGCTGGGACACGGGGGGGGCTGGGCACACGGGGACCCCTCGCCCGGCGCTGGGACGCAGCCCCTCTGGGCCGGGGGGGGCTGGGCACATGGGGACCCCTCGCCCGGCGCTGGGACGCAGCCCCTCTGGGCCGGGGGGGGCTGGGCACACGGGGACCCCTCGCCCGGCGCTGGGACGCGGCCCCTCTGGGCCGGGGGGGGCTGGGCACACGGGGACCCCTCGCCCGGCGCTGGGACGCAGCCCCTCTGGGCCGGGGGGGGCTGGGCACATGGGGACCCCTCGCCCGGCGCTGGGACGCAGCCCCTCTGGGGCGGGGGGGGGGCTGGGCACACAGGGACCCGGCGCTGGGACGCAGCCGCCCATGGGGCCGGGGGGGGGGGGCGGGGCACACGGGGACCCCTCACCCGGCGCTGGGACGCGGCCCCTCTAGGGCGGGGGGGGGGCACCTGCTCACCAGAACCCTGATCCAGTCGCTGCTTCTTTCTGGCCGTGTCCTCGGGGCCGCCTGACGGCTCGGAGCTGCTGTGGGGTCGCTTCTGAGCCCCGGCTTGAGGAGCATCCCAGGGGCTCTTGGGGCTCGGGGACCCCCCTTCGGAACTGGAATCATCCAGCTGCTGGGGCAGCCAATGCGGTTACACAGGGAGCCCGTCCCCACCGAGCCCCCCCCCCCTCCCCGCCAACCACCCCCCCACCTGCATTCTCAGCAGTTCCTCCTTCACCAGCTCCTTGAGCAGCTCCTTCTCCTCCCGCCCCAGGCTCTCCCGGCCCACGTGCGCCAGATACTTCCTCCGCACCATGGCCAGCGTCAGCACCCTGCGGGCACAGGGAGAGGGGTTAGAGAACCCAGGCGTCCGGGCTCCGGCCCCCTGCTCTAACCCACGGAACCCGCCCCTCCCAGAGAACCCAGGGGTCCGGGCTCCCAGAATCCTTTGCTCCCCCCACCAGACCCCTAGAGAACCCAGGGGTCCGGGCTCCCAGAATCCTTTGCTCCCCCCACCAGACCCCTAGAGAACCCAGGGGTCCGGGCTCCCAGAATCCTTTGCTCCCCCCACCAGACCCCTAGAGAACCCAGGGGTCCGGGCTCCCAGAATCCTTTGCTCCCCCCACCAGACCCCTAGAGAACCCAGGGGTCCGGGCTCCCAGAATCCTTTGCTCCTCCCACCAGACCCCTAGAGAACCCAGGTGTCCGAGCTCCCAGAATCCTTTGCTCCCCGCACCAGACCCCTAGAGAACCCAGGTGTCCGGGCCTGGGGGCACCTGAGGTCCGGGCTGCCCTGGAAGAGCCCGCGAGTGAAGTCCCGCATCTCCTGCTCCGCAGCCATCGCCCCGCTGCGTCTTTCCCGCCTCCTGAACCGATCCGGCCACCGTAGCGCGAGGCGTGGCGCTGCCCGGTAACGGGCCAATGGGGAGCTCGGGGGCCGCAGGGGCTGATGGGAGGTGTGGCGCTGCCCCGGGAACGGGCCAATGGGGAGCTCGGGGGCCGCAGGGGCTGATGGGAGGCGTGGCGCTGCCCGGTAACGGGCCAATGGGGAGCTCGGGGGCCGCAGGGGCTGATGGGAGGTGTGGCGCTGCCCCGGGAACGGGCCAATGGGGAGCTCGACGGCCGCAGGGGCTGATGGGAGGTGTGGCGCTGCCCCGGGAACGGGCCAATGGGGAGCTCGGGGGCCGCAGGGGCCGATGGGAGGGGTGGCGCTGCCTGGTAACGGGCCAATGGGGAGCTCGGGGGCCGCAGGGGCTGATGGGAGGCGTGGCGCTGCCCGGTAACGGGCCAATGGGGAGCTCGGGGGCCGCAGGGGCTGATGGGAGGCGTGGCGCTGCCCCGGGAACGGGCCAATGGGGAGCTCGGGGGCCGCAGGGGCTGATGGGAGGCGTGGCGCTGCCCCGGGAACGGGCCAAGGGGAGCTCGGGGGCCGCAGGGGCGGATGGGAGGTGTGGCGCTGCCCCGGGAACGGGCCAATGGGGAGCTCGGGGGCCGCAGGGGCCGATGGGAGGCGTGGCGCTGCCTGGTAACGGGCCAATGGGGAGCTCGGGGGCCGCAGGGGCCGATGGGAGGCGTGGCGCTGCCTGGTAACGGGCCAATGGGGAGCTCGGGGGCCGCAGGGGCCGATGGGAGGCGTGGCGCAGCTAGGCCCGCCCCCGCGCGGGGGATGCCGGGAGCCGCCGGCGATGAACGGGGGCGAGGCGGAGCCCGGCGGCTACAAGCGGCGCTACCGGGCCCTGAAGCGGCGCCTGAAGCTGCTGATCTACGTGAGGGGGGCGGGGCCCGGGCGGGGGGCGCGCGCGCGCGGGGATGTGGGGGGAGGGGCGGGCCCGGGCTGCGGGGGGGGTGATGGGATGGGGGGGCCGGACCCGGCGCTAACCCCCCGCCCCCCCCCAGGAGCAGGAGTGTTTCCAGGAGGAGCTTCGCAAGGCCCAGAGGAAGCTGCTGAAAGTGTCGCGGGATAAAAGGTAACGGGGGGACCCGCCCCCCCCCCCGGCTGGCAGGGGCTGCGGGTCGGGAGTGAGGGGCACCGGCAGAGCCGGGGGGGCAGGGCTGGGCTGGCAGGGGCTGCGGGTCGGGAGTGAGGGGCACCGGCAGAGCTGGGGGGGGCAGGGCTGGGCTGGCAGGGGCTGCGGGTCGGGAGTGAGGGGCACCGGCAGAGCCGGGGGGGCAGGGCTGGGCTGGCAGGGGCTGCGGGTCGGGAGTGAGGGGCACCGGCAGAGCTGGGGGGGGGGCAGGGCTGGGCTGGCAGGGGCTGCGGGTCGGGAGTGAGGGGCACCGGCAGAGCTGGGGGGGGCAGGGCTGGGCTGGCAGGGGCTGCGGGTCGGGAGTGAGGGGCACCGGCAGAGCTGGGGGGGGGGCAGGGCTGGGCTGGCAGGGGCTGCGGGTCGGGAGTGAGGGGCACCGGCAAAGCTGGGGGGGGGGCAGGGCTGGGCTGGCAGGGGCGGCGGGTCGGGAGTGAGGGGCACCGGCAGAGCGGGCGGGGGCAGGGCTGGGCTGGCAGGGGCTGCGGGTCAGGAGGGAGGGGCACCGGCAGAGCTGGGGGGGGGGCTGGGCTGGCAGGGGCTGCGGGTCGGGAGTGAGGGGCACCGGCAGAGCTGGGGGGCAGGGCTGGGCTGGCAGGTGGCTGCGGGTCGGGAGTGAGGGGCACCGGCAGAGCTGGGGCAGGGCCGGGGGGGCTGCGGGTCGGGAGTGAGGGGCACCAGCGGGGGGGGGCTGTGTGGTGGCGTTTGGGGGTTTCTGACTCTGCAGTTTTTCCCACCCAGCTTCCTCCTGGACCGGCTGCTGCAGCACGAGAACGTGGATGACGAATCCTCAGGTGCTGGGCAGGGGGCGGGGGGGGCCCTCCTGAGCTCAGCCCCTTATTGCCGCCCTGCCCCCTTCCCGTAGCCCCCAAAGCTTTCAGGCCGGGCTGGGGGTGTCACGGAGCCTCCTTTGGTGCCTAGCAAGGTTGGGGGACCCCGGGGAGGTGCCTGACCCCTGGGTCATGGGTGCAGGGGTGTGGAACCGGGTGCAGCTGGGGAGTGGGCCCTGGGGAGTGGGCACGTGGGGGCTGGGTGTGTTGGGGCATTTCAGGGGAGGGCCTAGGCTGTGGAAAGGGGCCACTGGCGGTGCAGGTTGCAGCGGGATTTGGGGGCGTCAGTGAGAGGAAGGGGAAGTGGGGGGCACAGGCACAGGGGGGTTTGGGGGGCTGTGTGTCGGGGAAGGGCTGTGGCTGAGGAGGCCAAGCGATGTCTGTTAATGGGGGGGGCAGTGGGGGTTGAATTGTGGGGGAAGGAGCATAGGCTGTAGGGAGGTTAAAGGGGCCTGGGGGGGGCAGTGAATTGGGACAGACTGGACGCTGGTTCAGAGCAGGCTGTGGGTGCTGAGGGGAGGGGACACAGGGTGCTTTGGGGGCAGCTCTGGGGGTGTCTTCCCCCATTAACCCTCCCCCCGTTGCCCTTCCAGATTCAGAGGCTACAGCCTCCTCAGAGAACAGTGACGGGGAGGGGCCCAAGGGGGCGGAGCCACAGCCGCTGAAGAGGTGAGTATAAGGCCCCGCCTCCCACTGGGGATGGGGTCTGTGCCAGAATCCAACATGGCTGGCCTGGTTTCCTGGGTAGAGCCACCATATTTACTGTGGGCAGTGGATGGGCACGTGCCAGTATGTGACATGTCTGCTCCTGTGGCAACTTCCTGTGTCTCTCTTCCCGCCTCCAGGAAGCGGAGCCCCCAGCTTGGCGGAGCCTCATCCCCATCGTCCTCTGGCCTGTCTCTCCAGGCGACCTCGGGCTTTCCCCTGCAGGGCTCGGGGGCGCCCTCCCCCTACCTAAGCTCAGTGAGTGACCCTTCCACTTTGGGGAATGTGGTGCCAGAATCCAATATGGCCTCCAGACTGGGGCTGTGGGCTGGTGATGTGATCTCTGCCAGTATCCAATATGTCTGCTGTAGCTTCAGGATAGGCCCCATCTTCAGGAAAGGTGATGTCTGTTCCAGTATCCAATATGGCTGTGTGGGCAGAGCTGCCATATTTAATATAGGCAAAGATAGAGCACTGCCAGTATCCAACATGGCTGCCTTGGCTTCAAAGGCAGAGCCCCCATTGGCGTCGGCTGAGTGGGGAGGTGCCACCCCCTCCCTTGCCCCCAATCGCTCCATGGGGGTCACCCACCTTGCCGGTGCAGTTGTTGAGCAATGGGGCTCCGTGGTAAAGCCGGCTGTGGGTGTCGGCTGTCCCATGGGGGGGCGCTGTGGAGTGTGCATTAAGGCAGTGAGCATTGAGGGGGGCATTAGGGGGTGTTCCTTGGTGAGGGTGCGTGGGCGGGGTTGTGTGGTGTTGTCTGGGTGATGGGATATGTGGGGATGCCAGGGATGGTGGTGGGGGTTGGGTGCATTGTGTGTGTGGGGGGGTGGTTGAGAGAGGTGGGGTGTCCATCCTGGAGTGCCCCCCTTCTCTCACTCTGTCACCTTTTCTCCATCTCTCCTGTACTGCCCCCCTCCCCCCTATCCCCAGCTGGCCTCCCCGCCCTAACAGCCCGTTCCCCTCCGAGTACCTGGCACCAGAGCCCTGCGCCCCCCGCCCCGAACGTGCCCGCCCTGAGCGACGGGCCAAGGGCACTCGCAAGTTAAAGGTACCACCTGGCCGGCGGGGAGGAGTATGGGGGTCAGCTGGGGAGGGGTCATGTGTCTGGGGGGAGTGAGGGCATATTTTGGGGGGGTTGGGAGTGAGGGGTCATGCAGGAGTCAAGCCTAGGACATGTGGGCTAGTGGGGAGTTGGTGGCGGGGTTCACGTGTGGGGTGGAGGAGGGAGAGGGTGGGGAGTCAGGAGGAGGGGATGGGGGGTTAGGGGAGAGAGTTCAGGACAGGTGGGGTTTGTGGGGAACATGGAGGGAGGTACTGGGTGGGGGGGGGTGGTCAGCAGCCCCCTCACTTTCCCTCCCATCTCTCCCTTACAGATGTCCCTGACGCCGGCCTCCCATCCCGACTGCTCAGTGGTGGGGGGTCTCCCCTTCTCTTCGCCCCGGGGGGGCCCTCTGGCCCCCCTCTCCTCCAAGCTCCCGCCCCCCACCATCCTCAGCACTGTGCCCCAGCAAATGTTCAGCGACGCAGGGGAAGGGAGTGGCGAAGATCCCCTGGATGGGGATGACGAGCTTGTCATAGATATACCGGAATAGTGGGGGTTGGGGGGCGGCACCCCAGATACACACAACTCAACACTGTGGTGGGGGCCCCCAAGAGGCCCCCCCAGTTTATTTCACATCCATTCCAGTTGCATTAACAGGCTCCAGACATGCAAATTAACCAATTAAACAAGATTTTGGTATAAAAACAGTGCTGTGGCAACTTCAGTGACCCCTGACTGCCCCCCAACTCTCCCTGGCCCCCCTGAAATCCCAGAAGCCCTTAGAAAAAAAGCCATTGAATGAGGCTGGTGGTTTCGGGGGGACCCTCCCGGTGCAAACGACCCTTTTTACAAACCGTTTTGTAAAAAACGGTGCGGAAATAGGATGCTCCTTTAAGAGCGGGGGTGGGATTTTTGACTGCAGACAAAAATTCTTTTTAAAGGGGAAGGTGCTAAAATTCCTCCTTGAAAGGAGGGGTGTGTGGAGGGGACGGAGGGGCTAGTTTCCCACCAATTTGAATACTGTTTTGCATAATATTCTTGCAGCAAGTGACAATTTGCATATGAGGCCCCTCCCCTACATAACAGGATGAGAGGGGTGGAGTCAGTGTCGCCCCTCCCCCAATGTAACCAAACAGCCCCCCCAGACAGACACAGCACGGAGGGGGCGGGTTTCTTACCGCCCCCGTGTAAACATGCAAGAGTCCTCGTGCAAAGGGCCCCGCTCCTTTAAGCAGCAGGCAGGGAGCAGCGGGCCCCAGGGCCAATCAGGGCGCGAAGGCCGAGGATTCTGGGAGCTCATTGGTCAGCGTGTGCCACTGCTCCCAGCGCTGGTCGGGGCTCTGCAGGCAGCCCAGCCAGTGCCGCAGCCGCTCGCCCTTGGAGTCCAGGCCCAGGGTCGCGCCACCTGGGGGGAGAGGGGGTTAGGGGAGCCCCCCTCCGGGCCCTGCCCCACAGAGCCCCATGCCCCACGGAGCCCCGGGCCCAGCCCCCCTGCCCCACAGAGCCCCATGCCTGGCCCTCCGGGCCCAGCCCCCCTGCCCCATGGAGCCCCGGGCCCAGCCCCCCACCAGTCCTCCGCCCCACGGAGCCCCGTGCCTGGGCCTCCGGGCCCAGCCCCCCCTGCCCCACGGAGCCCCGGGCCCAGCCCCCCACCAGTCCTCCACCCCACGGAGCCACGTGCCTGGGCCTCCGGGCCCAGCCCCCCTCCGGTCCCTGCCCCCCCAGTCCCCTGCCCCACAGAGCCCCGTGCCTGGCTCTCCGGGCCCTGCCCCCCCAGTCCCCTGCCCCACGGAGCCCCGTGTCTGGCCCTCCGGGCCCAGCCCCCCCCGCCCCACGGAGCCCCATGCCGGGCCCTCCGGGCCCAGCCCCCCCGCCCCACATCGCCCCGGGCCCAGCCCCCCACCAGTCCTCCACCCCACGGAGCCCCGTGCCTGGGCCTCCGGGCCCAGCCCCCCTCCGGTCCCTGCCCCCCCGCCCCACGGAGCCCCATGCCTGGCTCTCCGGGCCCTGCCCCATGGCATCCCTTACCCTGCCCCATTGGTGCCCCTTCCCCTGTCCCCTGCCCCCCAGCTGAGCCAGCCCGCGCCCCCCTCACCGATGAAGTCGTTGGATTTCCCGATGTCGTAGTCCCAGACTGTGATCTCCAGGGATTTCTGCGCCAGCTCCGACTGGTCGATTTCGTAGAAGAATTCCTGGGGGGGGGAGGAGGTGGTCAGGCCGGGTCCCCCAACAGCCGGGGGCCTTACAGCAAAGTGTAGGGGTGCTCTGGGGCCTCTGCCCCCCCACCTGGAGCCCCACCCCCTGCACCTCGTTATATTCGGGGTTCAGCGTTTTCTTCTTCACGCTCGTTTTGTGCTTCGATTTCTTCTCCATGTCTGGTTTGAGGTACCTGCCCAGAGAGACGCAGGATGAACCCAGGAGTCCTGCCCCCTCTCCCCTGCCAGAGCCCAGAGAGAACCCAGGAGTCCTGCCCTCCCCAGCCACTGTCCCCCCCCCCTCCCCTCCCAGAGCTGGGAGAGAACCCAGGAGTCCTGCAGTTTCCCTAACTCCACCAGAGGGCGCTCTTGCGCTGCGTATGCCTGGTTTAAAGTCAGGACACCGATTTTGGGGGTGGGCCCCACTCCTCCCAGCTCTGCTCCCCGCCGGGCTCCCCACTTTCACCCCCACCCATCCCCTTTCACCCTCCCCCACATGCACCCCAATTTCTCCCAGCTCTGCTCAGCGACCTCCCCCCGTCCGCTTCCCAGTACCCCCAAAGTCTCTGCCCCCCGGGCCCCCTGAATCCCATCCCGCCTTCCCCCCACTGTCCCGCACCCTCTGCCTCCCACCCCTCCTCCCTGTGCCCAGAGCCCCTCCCCTTCCCAGCCCCCCAAACTCCCCACTGCCCATGTTGGCCCCCCCCGGGCCCATCCCCCCAGCTCACGTTTTGACGTAGGGGTCGGAGTAGCCGTTGACGTCCATGGCGGCCAGGTGAGCACAGCGCAGAATTCCCACCAGCAGCCCACGGCGCTCGGAGCTGTACGTCAGCGCCAGCAGGATCCGACCCCGCTCCTCCAGCTCCCACTGCTCCGCCTGCTCCAGCTGTGGGGGTGGGGGGAGCTCGTCACCACCTTCACGCTGCCACTGGGGGGGGACCCAGGTGTCCGGGATGGCTCCCAGGGCCCCCCCAGCGCTCCCAGAGACACAAACAGGGAATGGGACCCAGGCATCCGGCACAGCTCCCAGGGGCCCCCCGGTGCTCCCAGAGACTGGGACGGGAATGGGACCCAGGCATCCGGGACGGCTCCCCAGGGGCTCCGCGGTGCTCCCAGAGCCTGGGACGGGAATGGGACCCAGGCATCCGGGACGGCTCCCCAGGGGTCCCCCCGCGGCACTCCCAGAGCCTGGGACGGGAATGGGACCCAGGCGTCCGGGACGGCTCCCCAGGGGCTCCGCGGTGCTCCCAGTGACACACACGGGATGGGACCCAGGCATCCGGGGAGGGATAACTGGCGTGGGGGGAGGGGTCCTACCTCTCTGAGGTAACAGGAGATTCCTCGCAGTGCGGCCGACATGGCGGATGGGGAGGCCAGCTGGGGAGGGGGAGGGGGAGGCAGCGGGAGAAGGAGAGTCAAAAAACCAGCTCCCTGCATGACAACCCCCCCCCCCCCCCGCACATCTGGAAGGGCAGTGACTGCTATGGCCCAGCTGGGCGATCTCAGGGGCACATCTGGAAGGGCAGTGACTGCTATGGCCCAGCTGGGCAATCTCAGGGGCACATCTGGAAGGGCAGTGACTGCTATGGCCCAGCTGGGCAATCTCGGGGGCACATCTGGAAGGGCAGTGACTGCTATGGCCCAGCTGGGCGATCTCAGGGGCACATCTGGAAGGGCAGTGACTGCTATGGCCCAGCTGGGCGATCTCGGGGGCACATCTGGAAGGGCAGTGACTGCTATGGCCCAGCTGGGCGATCTCAGGGGCACATCTGGAAGGGCAGTGACTGCTATGGCCCAGCTGGGCGATCTCGGGGGCACATCTGGAAGGGCAGTGACTGCTATGGCCCAGCTGGGCGATCTCAGGGGCACATCTGGAAGGGCAGTGACTGCTATGGCCCAGCTGGGCAATCTCGGGGGCACATCTGGAAGGGCAGTGACTGCTATGGCCCAGCTGGGCAATCTCGGGGGCACATCTGGAAGGGCAGTGACTGCTATGGCCCAGCTGGGCAATCTCGGGGGCACATCTGGGAAGGGGCGGGAACACGGTGTATGTTAGAGTTGTGGCCCCGGGGAACAGCTGGAAAAGGAGCAGTGGCTAAAGAACATCTGGCTCTTGCTCTGGGGCACATCTGGAATCGGGCTCATACTGGCACAGGGAGTGGCCACGGAGCACATCTGGGCTTGGGCAGGAGGCAGGCTGCAGCTCTAGAGGGAACAGCTGGACATGGGAGGGCCTCTCGCACATCTGGACCGTCCAGCAGGGCACATCTGGCTGGGGGAGGGGCCGGGGGGTCTCACCGGGATCTGGGGTTCCAGGCAGATGTTGAAATGCTTCTTCTGGGAAGGCTTCAGACGCCGGAGCGGCACCCGGGTCTCCCCGATGAACTCGTTATGGGTCAGCTTGTCCTCGTCACAGACTGAGACCCTGGGGAGAGACGTGGAGTTGGGGGCTGCGGGTCGGGAGTGAGGGGCACCGTGCGGGTCGGGGGCTGCGGGTCGCGGTCGGGAGTGAGGGGCGCCGTGCGGGTCGGGGGGCTGCGGGTCGGGAGTGAGGGGCGCCGTGCGGGTCGGGGGGCTGCGGGTCGGGAGGTGAGGGGCGCCGTGCGGGTCGGGGGGCTGCGGGGTCAGGAGTGAGGGGCGCCGGCTGGGCGGGGCTGGGGGGGCTGCGGGTCGGGAGTGAGGGGCGCCCTGCGGGTCGGGGGGCTGCGGGTCGGGAGTGAGGGGCGCCGTGCGGGTCGGGGGGCTGCGGGGTCAGGAGTGAGGGGCGCCGTGCGGGTCGGGGGGCTGCGGGTCGGGAGTGAGGGGCGCCGTGCGGGTCGGGGGGCTGCGCGGGTCGGGAGTGAGGGGCGCCGTGCGGGTCGGGGGGCTGCGGGTCGGGAGTGAGGGGCGCCGTGCGGGTCGGGGGGCTGCGGGTCGGGGAGTGAGGGGCGCCGTGCGGGTCGGGGGGCTGCGGGGTCGGGAGTGAGGGGCGCCCTGCGGGTCGGGGGCTGCGG